>NW_016168435.1:0-19288 GCF_001687245.7 Rhagoletis zephyria | reverse complement strand
CACTTTTTATAAAGATTTAACATTCGATACGACCAATTTTCAATACACAACATTATATGCATATATAGCATTTCTATTCGTCCTTACTTAACATCCATTGAAAATATCTGGCGCGCTTGAGCAAATTTTTCTCCCCCAATTTGGAATGGCCGCGATGTAAACCATACTTTCTTCCTCAGAGAGACGAGTACTTATCTACGTATGGTTGTTTTTTAGACTGTTTAAAAACCTGTAGACCCTTTCTCCATGAGTGAAGGCTATACATTACAGCATGAGCTTTTTTCCTTTCCATCATCTAATCATCAAAAACCAATCCAAAGCGCTCGAATAAATCCGGATAGAAATTATGATGCTATCGTAATGCCATTACTTGTTTATTCAATTTACTCGTCTTCATATTTATTTAGTGGAATCATAAAAATTATTAATTATTATTTTTTTGTTTGCCCGCCTAATCCAGTTGGCTAGTATTTACTTAAAATCTATGAAGAAATACAAATGTACGTAGTATATTTCAAATATTTATCTATTTCTTACACCTCAAATCTTAAAAACCATTTGCATTATTGAGTTTCTAAGTGAAATTAAAAGCAAATATCCCTACACAAAAATGCATGCTACACAATCAGACATACCATATGGATGTTATCTACATCTGCAACTGCTTTTTAATTACAAATAATCTCAATAAATCTAAATATTCACTCGACTGAAGTTTGAATAAATCTTCAACAAAGCACTTCATCATGATTTCCATTGAATTCTTTTTCTTCTGGCCTCTATATATAAGCTAACTAAAGCTATTTTCCCCCAACAGAGAGACAGCTCATTCTCGCTGTGTTGACAGGAATCCCAAGCGTGTCATATGGTAGCAGCGATCTATAGATAAGATATGTATTTATGATTCTATGAACAATACATATGTACATATATGTAGATATGTATAAAGATAAGTTGTAGCATCTACTATGAATATACCTACTATGTTTGTATATATGTATTTAGTAAAGTGTTTACGCATGTGTGTGCGCAAAATTCCTCTAATAGCTTTGATTTTGTTATGCAAAAGATAATTTTCCAATTCCAAAATTTATGTACGTTATGGGGATTTATCGGTCATTATGATGTTTAGATTTTTCCTTAATTAGTTATTGATTGTTGACTGTTGCTGATTGATTTAGTTATTAATTGTGTTGAGCGTGGTTAATAGTTTTGGTTTTGTCAATTTGCAATAAATTATGGCTTTGGTTGTTGGTTCAAAGCATTAAGCTCATAATTTTAGCAAATTGTTAATGCAAAAATTGTGTGAGGTTATTATTATTTTATGTGCGATTTATAAATTATTTTAATCGGCTTATAAGCGTACACAGAAAGCTAAAACTTTAAATTCTTCTCATTCAAAATAAAAGATACGGAAGTTTTTTGATGTTGCTTTATTCTTTCGACAGAGTGATGTATTTTGGAACGTCCTTCCTTGAACAGTTTGGTTTGGACATAAATCGGCTTCGGCGTTATGCCATCTTCGGTGTAATTTTTCGTTCTCCACGACACATCGATTTAAAACTACTACTTTCAATAAGGTTGCCACTATAATTTTAAGTTTCCTGAGATTGAATGCTAAGTCAAAATTGTGCTCGAGCTCGAATCTTTACTGGCAACTTGATATTCCAAGCTGAGGTATTTGAAATCCTTAAGTTAGTGAAATATGTGGTGTAAACTATGTGGATAGGCAGGAATTTACGAGTCTCCACTTACAGCCCATATATGTGCACTTAAGGCATTGGCCAGTCTTCTTACTACTTTCAAAATGTGCAGTTGGGCAATGCAAGTTTCACACGAAAGAACACCTAGTATTGAGACATCTGACTATTTGGCTAGAAAGAGCTCAAGCAAGGTATTCCTTGGATTGAAAGCAGAGTCTTCATCTTCGCAGGCCTGTGTTACTTTAAAATCCAATTCGATCGAATTACTCTTATACGCTACAGATGGGCAAGCAAAATATATCGCTATTCACAGTCATTATCATAATTATCTTATATTCAGATATTGATTTTCCATTCATTAACTAAAAATTCTATAAAATTCATTTAATCTCAATCGAACTGGGCAACCAATTACCAAGCTATAACGGATACAGAATATGGATGATGCATATGTATTTGACGATGATATGTATTATTACTCTTCATCTGAGCTTAAAATTAAAAGAAGAATAACTACTCGACTTTTGCCGTTCAATTTATATTCAATGCATTCAATTACCGTTAAATGAATATGAATTAAAAAGTTCTCCATTCAATGCGCTAATTGTAATATGTATCGCTAAATACAAGCATGCATATGTACAAGGGTGTTCCGTTATTCGCCTTTTTGCCAAAACCAGTTTTAGCGTTATTCGAAAAATTGCAATTTGAAAAAACCTGTTTCCTATTTAGAAATTAAGAAAAACCGAATAAACCAGTTCTGGTCGCAGCAATATCAAAAAAAGTTTTTTTCAAATTGCGATCCCCTTTCGGCATATAATTTTATCTTCTGTTCCGATACGTCGACTTAAAAACGAGTTATATAATTTCAAAATAGAAAATATTTTTTTTCGTTGTTATTCGCGATGAGCATCCTCTAAATCTTAATATTTAGTGCTGTGCTTTTAGCAGGTGTAATTTTTTAGTATTCCAAAAATATTTTTTTTTTTTAAGAAAATAAATTTAGTCAATTTTTGTTTTTACCAGTCTAATGTACAAACATAAATATATATGAATACGTGCTGTAGTACGAGCATAACTTTTCCTACTTTTGTTCTTAATCACTTTAATCGGCTTTATCGCTTTAAGGGTTCTTTTGCTTGTTAGCATCGCTTTAAAGTTGTACATATGTATGTACTACATACACATTTTCATAAAGACACGCCAATACGTATGCTACTATGTATGTAGTAGTAAGAAGTACAATACATATTTTCATGTTACGCATACGTCATGCTGGTCGTTTTAATTTTTATTTTTTATTATTCAATCACGAAATCACTTTTCAGGCTGTTCAGTAATTGTAAGCATATTAAGCGCTTATTGAAAAGCTGTTCACTAAAACAACAACAATAATAATGACAATAACAACACGAACAACATGGCCAAACAAGGCAAACAATTGAACAAATACCATGGCAAAATAGCAGAAAATTTATTGAAAGTATTTTTATGTGAATAAATACATACATACATACATTGAATTGAACATTAATACTTTAAAAGGTAAAAAGCTCAAAAAATGTAGTCATGTTTTTTCCATGCAAATTTCGTTATTAAAAGTAATAATTTAAATTTCATTTGAATTTGGCTTGATTAATGGCATGCCTTGCCTTCGCAAGGTAAATAAATGGTTTTCGATTTTTTTACTCCCTTTTGACATAATGGGCGGTATGAGTGAAAAATAATTAAGTGCTTTTTCTTAAAATGTTAGACTTTTTACTAGATTTTTCAAATAAATTTAAGTAAAAGATCTGAAATTTTAAGAAAAAGCAATTGGTTGGTTTTAATTTGTACGACCCAATATTGCTTGTTTTCCATAATATTTTTTTGATATTTTTTCCATTTCAAACACTGGCGATAATACGTTCAGTTATACTTAATCAGATCAAGTATAGCCGATTTTCAACACCATCCGCCCTTGGCCTAAAATATGTATGTATATCTTTACTCGAGCTACCGCGTGCAAAGACAACGGCTTGATCGATTTCTTTTTTCATTCTGAGCATTTGAGCATTTATACTTTTACAAATAACGGTTATGTGAACAATGTTATAATACCCCTGTGCTAAAGAGCGCTCGTGTATAAAAATAGAGAAACTCTACGCTTTGTAAATAAGCAGCTATCTAGTTAAATTTTTTTGTATTTTCATCCTCCTCTGTATTCAAATAAAAACCCACCTCGATGATTTATTATAAGTATGCACCCTACAGAGCTTACTAGAACTTTCAAAAATATTTTTATGCCTTCTGTGCTTACCGGGAAAACTCAATATTAAAAATTTTTCAAATTTTTGGGCAAATAGCCACATAACTTTGTATATAGGCAAGTGCAATAAAGTTCGTTAACATTCGGTTGGCATATACAAGTTGATTTTCCTGTACTCCGTTCCACACCCTCTCTTGTTCCCGAAGGTTACTGGTGCTGCACCGAAAATTTGTTGCAACCGGAAGTGCACTCTAATACACCTCACTCCTCCAATGATTTGGAAAGGATCAGTTCAACCGTATACAAACATATACATTTGGCTTTTGTTTAACTTCGGTTTGATGAAGTTGGGTACTCCTTGCGTTATTGTAACCATACTGTGCTTTTTTTTTGAAACGCTCAATGTTTGTTGCTCATTTGAACTGTATTTGTTGACTCGTTAGACGACTGCTGAGATGTTAATCAAGTGTTTGAAATAGAGATACATGTGTGTGAATGACATTTTATGAATTCAAAATTTGCCTTTAATTAAGGAATAGATGTATTTTTTTGTGTGTTCCAATTTATGTAGATTGCGTTGGCAACACATTTCCATGGTTAGCTGAAGCGAATGCCTAGAATGAAATTTTTCAGCTTCAGAACTCCAGAGAGTCTAGTTGTCATGCCAGTTAACCACACGCTTTCCCTGAGCCTAATGGCAGTTCTTACTGCGACAACATGACGTTGAGAGCAAGTGTAGGTGTGATTCTTAATGCACCACTAATGTCGATAAGGGAAATCTGCTGTACATTTAATATAGCCAATGAACTACCATAGGCGAGAGACGCCGCCTCTTACCAAAAGCTCTCCTGCAGCAGTACAAGGCAATTGGCGCCATTTTTGCCCTTTCCTCAATGGGGGGCTTCCGCGACAGCCTGCCATACAAGATCAAGTCAAAGAACTTGACCCTGTCGACGAACTGCAACCGGACACCCCCGATCGAGGGAAGAGCCACATCGGGGACCTTGTACCTCCTACTAAACAAGACCAGTTCCGGCTTGCTGGGGCTGACTGTGAGGCTATAACTGGCCGTCCACCTAGTTACCAAGTCCAGGTAATCTTGAGTCAGATAAAAAAAGATATCAAGAAATCGTCCCCTGACCATTAGTGCCACATCATAGGCGATCAGCCGACAGAAAAATTTTTCCAGTTCCTCCAAAAGGTCGTTTCCAACCGCAATCCATAGCAGAGGAGAGGGAAACCCACCTTGCGGAGTGCCCTATTGACTCTACGCTGCGTAAGCTGTTTGCTTAAACTAGCAATTTATGAAGAGGCCTGACTCTCGTCTCCGGTAAGACCTTGTTCAAGGCCTCTTCGATGTCGAGGAAGGCTCCTATTCCATCCCCTTCATTAATGTATGTATGTAGCTTCTCTTGCAGAAAGCATGTTGAGCTTTGCAGAGAAAATCACGAAAAATCTCGTTTCTTATGTGTCCATCAGTATCTCTAGGGCTTTTAGCAAAAACTAAGACAAGCTCTTGGTCTGAAGTCCTCAGGTAAAAAAAGCGGGCCCTTAGCAGCCTTAGGGATGAATGGAACCCTGATGTTAAATTTGATTAGGCCCTTAGGGGGTAATCCACTGGCTTTTGTGAAGAACTAAATTTCAGAAGAAAATGTGGCAGGGCCTTTCTACATTAATGTAAGGAAATTAGGCATCTCCTCGTAATAGATGGAAATATGTTTAAATGTTTTCAAGTCGCATTAAATAATTTAAAGTAATTGACTGTGGTTTTGGCATCATGCCTACCTAGCTTTACCACAAATTTGCACACAAATCAAAATAAAATTTTAATACAAGATTAGTTGAAAATTTCAAACAGAGTTTTACACATACAATTACAAACATATGTATGTATGCATACGGCTTTGCATGCATTATTGTTAGTAATGGTACAACAGTCATAGGAAACCGAATATTCTGCAATACTCAATTTCGACTCTAATTAATTTAAATTTTTGGCAAATTTCATACATTCAATGCACATTATTTATGCGCTCATGTGTTTGCATATGACAAAAATCATAGCTTAAAATGCAAAATACCAAATTCTAAACACAAAATTAATTTGCTCCACACATCAGCAGCTTATAATTATGTATGTGCATATAGGTGTTTCCATTTTGCAGTGGAAAGATAGGTGTCAAAATTCAAATTAGTTACATTTTAGTGAAATTAAAGCATCAAATTAAAGTATTAAAATTCTCCTAGCAGATATTGAAACGAATGCTGTTAGGGTTATTGAAGTGTTGTTTTAAATTTGCGGTTTTTCATTTCACTGACGCCACATCGCCTCTCAATGCCCTCAGGCTTTTGCGCTTTCATACTTCTTCTTCCTTTCTCTTTTCTCTCATAGTACCTTCGATATCTCACCCATGTCATGTCAGTTTTCGATTGTTTCACCCGCTCTGTCGGTCAACCGTCCTCCGTGTTTGCGACACATTTCGCCTGTTACCCGCATTCAATGTCCCTAATTGTACAAAAAATTGTGCTCTCCCAAATTAAAAAATAAACCAAAGCATACAATGGCGAATTAGGATTTGCTTTTTAATTAGATTTCTTAGAAACATTTTGAGTATGCAGATTTATAGCCTACTCTATTTAAGTGCAAGTTTGAAGTACCTAGGACTTACCGATAAATTTTGACCACTTCCTTGTGCTGACTGTGTCAGTCATTTTATTCGATAATGTTTTTTTTTCCAATCGTACCTTTAAGCTACTTTAAACTTGCACTTTACTACTAAAATTGAATCGGCTAAACTGCGTATTTAAAATTTTCTTATAAAAAAGCTCGTAGTTTTTAAATACAGGTAAAGCTAATAACAGCGTGTTAAAAAATACATTAAAATTCCAATGGCAGAGTTTTGTGGTTGAGGTTTGTTTTATTTGATGGCTAATACATTTCTTAGTAACTTTTCAATTTCAAAAAGCACCAAAACTATGAAAGAAAAGCGTTTTACCACACTAAAAGCACAAAATTTCTTTTGATCAAAATATACTTTTTTCGTAACAGTTTGTATCTACCAAAAGTAAAAAAATGGAAAATATTCAAAACTTTTTCGCTCATAACGATTGAATTGCCTCTACACATGCTATTATGATGCATGCTTACGAAATAATACCAAAGTCCTGCACATTAAAACTAGTATATCACGAGAAAGAAAAATCTAATCGCAACAAACGAAAATGAAATTTAAAGGGGAAGAGTAAGAAATGAGTATAAAAAATTTGTTTTTCATAATATAACCTCAAATATTTCGAAACCCGTGTTTTTGGCACTTTGAGGTTAGGATATCTTTTGACGTGCTGGAGAAATTCTGCATCCAGATTTGGATTCAGCAGCAAAAAATCTACAAGAACCGATAAATATTTCAAATTATTTCATGTTTCATATATATACATTTGAGAAATCTGAGTTCAGAAAAAAAGCACTAAAAAAGGCACTAGGCACTAAACCATTTCTTTAGACGTTTTAATTTTCAACAAGCACTAAAGCTAGTGCTTAAAGCACCAAGTTGGCAACTATGCCAATAAGTTTAAAGGCAGAATCCGACAGCGTGTCATTGCGGTTTCGTTTGATAATTACAATTTTGTCAAACAAAAAAAATACCCTCATATTCCTATTTATCAAAAAAATCTGTTAAGTGTTGATATTCACACTTTGAGGTTAGGATATCTTTTGACGTGCTGGAGAAATTCTGCATCCAGATTTGGATGCAGCACCAAAAAATCTACAAGAACCGATAAATATTTCAAATTATTTCATGTTTCATATATATACATTTGAGAAATCTGAGTTCAGAAAAAAAGCACTAAAAAAGGCACTAGGCACTAAACCATTTCTTTAGACGTTTTAATTTTCAACAAGCACTAAAGCTAGTGCTTAAAGCACCAAGTTGGCAACTATGCCAATAAGTTTAAAGGCAGAATCCGACAGCGTGTCATTGCGGTTTCGTTTGATAATTACAATTTTGTCAAACAAAAAAAATACCCTCATATTCCTATTTATCAAAAAAATCTGTTAAGTGTTGATATTCACACGTAGATTCCATTTTCTTTTGTTGGATTTCCTTTACTCAAAGTACTTTTACAAGTTTATAACTTTTTCCTTTGAATCTAAAATAATGTTGTACTTGGGCGAAGGCCACATTCCGACTGAACAAAAGGAGGGAACTTAAAATACAGACTACTGCGAACGGGTTTCGAGGATCCCTTTGGCCAACTCAATGATGAAAAAGCCCGATCCAGAAACAGCTGCTCTGCTCGGCATACTCTTTTCTCGATCATGAAATGTAAGCAGACATCGTTACACATTTCAAAAACCATCAAGATATTTTTTAAGTAAAAGCCAACGAAACTACGACTTTTTAGTGGGCCTTCCATGATAGTTGAGGTGTAAAAAATACAGCCGTGCCCTAACGTTTCTGTATTTATTCGTTTTGTTTCTTAAAATTTTCCCAGCGGAAATGTTAAAGGCTATTCTTAATCTATCTTGTGGTTTCCTGAACATAAAGATAAACTCTAGATATATTAGCACCTCAATCCGTTGACGACCACATGGACATCACTGACCCTTTTGCATATAAAGTTTTTCTGGTAAAACTATGGCATCGATTTTTTTTTTTAAATGTCTCGTTTAGTAGATAATTAATACAGCTTTCAGAAAGTACCTTATTTTTAAGGGTGGATTCCTCCCTTTACCTACAGGCCGACTGAAAATCGATAAAAATTAACTTTTTTTCTCCTATCTCCTTGTGGCAATATTTCTGTATTAGGTGGAGCTACATGTCCAGAATTTTCGGAGAAGTTGCGGACAACCTTCCTCTTTCCCATAAAAGAAACTGAAAAAACTTAGCACAACTAGACCACCCCTGAGATCCCTCAGTCTGAAGGGATATATGTACATGTCCCATTGGTCGTCAACGGCAAAGAGCAATGACTTATTAGAATTTTGCATAGGAGTTTTTTTTACTATGAAAAAAAATCTGTTTACATTTTGGCTTATATATTGAAACATAATTTTTTGTGGTAAATTTAAAAACAATTTCGATCATTGGTAAAGCAAAATGATTTCTTTGCTTTCTTTTTAGCAAACAAGACACCTCTTATGTTCCGTTCCACTTTCGCGCTTAGGCCCGCCTATCTGCGCTTCTAATGATGCTGTCTTGCGATCGGTAAAAGAACGAATTAGTTGAGTAGCCGGCTGTGAGCGGATTTCGCTTCTCTTGCAATGCAGATATAGAAAAGCACCTTTATTAGACGCAGAGATTTGTTCTAAGTAATGTACGCATTATGCACACTCAAATCAAAGAGATCGTAACGGGTGATTTTTTTGAGGTTAGGATTTTCATGCATTAGTATTTGACAGATCACGTGGGATTTCAGACATGGTGTCAAAGAGAAAGATGCTCAGTATGCTTTGACATTTCATCATGAATAGACTTACTAACGAGCAACGCTTGCAAATCATTGAATTTTATTACCAAAATCAGTGTTCGGTTCGCTTTACGTCCGATTTATGGTCTACATAATCGACCAAGTGAGCAAACAATTAATGCGATTGTGACCAAGTTTCGCACTCAGTTTACTTTATTGGACATTAAACCAACCACACGAATGCGTACAGTGCGTACAGAAGAGAATATTGCGTCTGTTTCTGAGAGTGTTGCTGAAGACCGTGAAATGTCGATTCGTCGCCGTTCGCAGCAATTGGGTTTGCGAAACACATTTCGAACCGAACACTGATTTTGGTAATAAAATTCAATGATTTGCAAGCGTTGCTCGTTAGTAAGTCTATTCATGATGAAATGTCAAAGCATACTGAGCATCTTTCTCTTTGACACCATGTCTGAAATCCCACGTGATCTGTCAAATACTAATGCATGAAAATCCTAACCTCAAAAAAATCACCCGTTAGAAAGGCGCAAGTCGAGTGGGTTCATCTTTCATAAACTGCTTCATGATTTTCTTTTCTTGAATTTTACCATAAGTTCATCAATTTCCAGGCACTTCGTTCCACTCAACGCTTCTGCGTAGGCTTTATTTATATGAGGGTATTTTATATGCTCGATCGAACGACAGATAATCTCGACATGGCTGTTAAATACTAATGGCAAAATGCAAGCGAATTTATTCGAATCTCGTTCGACTCATTATATTCGATATGACTGGACAAATAAAGCCCAGTTTCTGGCTGGCGGTGAAGTGTCATGCTAAACATAATATCCAAATTCGCCTTACGTATATGTACAAAAACAAGAACGTACTTCCAGGGCTAATTCCTCTGAGATGTAAAAGCGACACGATCTCGGCAGTTTGCATAAGTAAACTATCACAATGCTGCGAAAGCACGATCAAAAATAGCAGGAACTTTACTAAAAATTAATTAATTAAAATCGATAAATGTATATAATATAAATAAATGCGCAATAATTATCGAGGATTCTCCGATAAGCACTCGCGTAAACAATATTTTCAATCAAAACTATGCATAGATTTTTGCCATTGGCGACCACGCCTTTACAGGTAAAAAAAAAATTTTGGCGACACTTTTGTTTAGTAATATGGGGTCGCTGGACCCGAATCAGGTGTCAAATCTTTGAATTTCCCAACGTATGACTAAGTAACAATGGGGGTTTCAGGTGAAAAGTTAAATTTTTGAAGGTTTGAACTCAAAGCCTCTGCTGCAATAACAAAATGAAAATTAATACAATGGCCTCTTCAGTTGACTGCTTGCTTCTCTTCCTATTTAAGCGGAATATATTTTATTTTATTTTTTATGTAAGTAACCGCATAACGTTGGACCACTTTAACCGATATCTATAATTATTTTTTTAAAGGAAAGTTGTTACCCCACAGGTAATTTGGTTTAAATCCGATCATTTAATCATTAATTAATTAACGATAATCTTAAATTTGTATATGAAAATTGAAGTCGGTTTTGTGTTTTGCTTAAACTTTACTTGTATTTCAAGTTCCCTTTGAAGACTGTCAATAGCAAAAGAGGCGCCCTGCCTCTGCTAGCGGATGGTACTTAAGGCCGAGACTTACCAGCCAATTATCAACAAAAAAATTCAACACAACATAAATTGGAATTTATTTCACCTGACAATCGAATTCTGCCAATTCACCAAAAACCTCGAAATCGATACAACTACAATATTACTAATTGTTTGCCGCCCTCAGGATTTGGGTCAGTGTTCAGCACACAATCGCACACCCACAGAAACACATATGTACATACATATTGCGATAAACTCTCACTTCAATTGAACTAACCCAACGCCAATATTGGCAACATAATCCATTGTAGTTTAAACAAAACTAACGTAGACGGATACATCGAACATATTTTGGAAGAATTAACGCAATCACTGAAGCGGTGAATCCATTAGGATTGGAAGATAAGCTGAAAAAAGTGAAAATGGCTACAAGCAGAGGAATAATAAAAATGAAAACAGTAGATAAGGGGTGTAGAGAAGAAGATGAGAGGAAGTGTGAGGAGGATTGAAGTTAGACTACTAGCACTGCAGTAACGATAAACTCGATATACACGTTTGTATGTATAGCTGCTGCAATTCGATGTGCACAGCTAGAGGCCAGTTGCACTAAAAGCGCCAAAGCAAATGCAACTTTCGGTATGCGTGCGTGAGTGAGTGTGAGAGTAGTGAGTGGTAAGGTAAAGAGCCGAAAGGTATGCGCAGTGGTGCATGCAGGTGGCATTTCCTCTGAGTGCTTACAAACGCCAACAGCTGCGGTGCAAGTGGTCGAGCATATGTATGAGCAGCACTATCATCGCTGAATCCAGCGTTTAAATGAGTGCGCCACAACAGCGGAGGAAAACCGCTACTAGCGCTTTTGGTCCCCTACTCACACAGATATGGCACAATGAAATCGCATTACGACGGTAAAGCTGAGCATTCATACAAACATTTGCACCTACATATAAATCGACGTATGCGGCCAAAGACTAATCCGTAAACCTTTACTGCATTACTTTATGAGCCCCCCCCCCTTTCCCTTAGCCACTTTTAGTGGTAAACTGTTTCGCTTTAAATCAAAAAACAAAGGAACAAAAAAATATCGCCACATTTCCACTATGGCATGGCTGGAGGCCTTGCGTAGATGGCACCGTTGTCGAAACCGAAGCCAGTGCCATTGCCAGTTGAGGTGATTGTGCTGACAAGCGGCGAGATATGCACCTCGGCGAGAGTTGCACGCACGCAGGTTGCTTGGTCTGCTCACTTTCATATAATCCTATATATGTACATATGTATATACATACCCTGCAAAAATTGTATCACTAGGTGGTGTACTGGAACATAGTTTTAAAGTATTTGCAAAAGGACCAGAAAGAACATGTTTTGCTGAGCGGGACCACGTCGAACGTAAAAGAAAATTATACAAAGAATGCCGGTTATTGCCGAAGCTCGGTCGCTTTTTTTGTTTTTGTTCAAGGCTCATGAACATTTGTTCGTCTTCATTTTAGTTGATTTCTTCATACACGTATTCATCTTTCTATTCATCGTTACACTCACATTCGCATTCGGTTAAATAGCTGTTTTCGTATCGTATGTGTATTCGCCTTCGTATAATCACCAGAATTCTTCTTCGTATATATCTTCGTCATGGTATTCGTATTCATCCCCGTATTCATCTTCGTACTCACATTCACATTCGTCTTCGTCTTCATGTTCCTGTGTTTTTCTTTGTATTAGTATTCAAATTCTCCTTAATATACGTCCTAGTAGTTGTCTTCGTGTTGATATTTGTATTCATCTTCGTCGCCGTACCCGAATTCGTTCTCCTATTCCTCTCCGAGTTCGTCTGCTATTCGTCTACGGTTGGAATTAGTCTTCATTCCTATTCATGTTCGAGTTTGTGCTCGTCTTCGTATACGCCTAAAAATTTGTCTTCATTTTTATCTCCTTATTCGTATTCGTATTCACATTCCTTTTCATCTTCGTGTATTTGTCTTCGCATTCGTATTTGAATTTATCTTAATATACGCCCTAGTATTTGTCTTCGTCCGAATTCGTTCACCTATTCCTCTCCGAGTTCGTCCTCCTATTCGCCCTCTCTTTATTCGTCTTCCACCTCGTCCTAGCATTTTAGTTCTTATTCGTGTTCGTCTTGGTGTTCGTATCCGGCTTCGTATTAGTGTTCGTGTTAGCCTTCGAAATTTTCTTCCATTACTGTTCGTATGTATTTTTTTTATAGTATTCGTGTTCAAAACGAAAATTGTGAGGCATTAACTGATAATTTGATACGGTTGCCGAATGTGAATATTAGTAAAGCGAATTTTGCGAATTTAACGAAATTACGTTTCAAATTCTGAGTTTTATTAATTAAATTTAAAAATCACCTTCATAATTTACAGAAACATTCGAAGTTAAGTTTATGGTGCAAACCGAGTAGTTTTGTAGCTGGTCCTTTGTTGTGCATCGCAATTTTAACGTAACTTTTTTTTCTGCAAATATTTCGACCATTTTGGTTACTAGTGTTGGTTACAGGGATGCTTGGTCTTTAATCTAGTGCCACTTTTTACAGGGTATCTGTGTATGTAAGTATGTATGTATGTGCACATCCATGCGCCCGGAATTGTTTGCCTTTCATTTTGTGGCAATTGTGGAATATTGCTTTAACAATACGTTACCACATAAATGCATATACGGTTGTCGGTGAATGGCAAATTCATTTCATTGGTGTTCAATCTGTTCGCTCAAGCAGAGTTTACGTTCATTCACATACTTTATTTTCATCTTCTTTCGTCCCTTCGCTGCTTTCCTGGCTGATTTCACGCCCTTCCTAGCCGACTGCCTCTTAAACTGCACTCCATTTTCCATTTGTTTTTGCTTTTTTTTTTCTCTCATCGCCCTTTTTAAATGCTTCTCCTTTCACATACGCAAATCAATCGCTTTTTTGCTCCAATCGTTTGTGTATATGTATGTATATACATATATTTATATATGTATTCACATCAACCTTCATTCTTCTGTGTGTGCTGCCAAATAAATAGCTTCGGGTAAATGTCTTTTATTTTCGTTAGTTGGTAGGCAATTGGGTTACTGTCTGAATTATTGGTCTTCCAGTCGCAGCTGTTTGAGGGTCCTCACAGCTCATATTTTCTAAATTTTCAAAAAGAGTTTGGCTGTTAAATCGAAAAAATTTTTGTAAGGAGTGTACTTTATGGTTTCCATATAAACACACGATTACAATTTTACCAATGCGTTTAGATGACTTTGAAGGAAGGAGCCCATGTTTGCAGTTAAAATAATAAATACCGATATACACTTACATGCATACAAACGTGTGGTGGTTACATCTGTGTTCAAGTGAGCATTTCTAAAGAACTTACGTTGGAACTTTTTTTAATTTTTTGGTGGTGATAAGTTTAATACTTACATACAACGGAATACGGAGAGCTTTAAAGCAGCCCTTTTGAGAACAAAATAGTATAAATTTCAATTTCAACTAATGCCGTACAGTGTGAGAAATCACGAAAAAGCTGGCCATATATAGTAAAAATTAACCTAGAGGCTTCAAATTTGGAACTCAAGCATCTTTAATGCATATTAGTATAAGGTGTTAATATAAATAAAATTCGCCCACAATTGCGCCAATTTCCATATAAAGGTATTTTTTTTAACTCAAAGTGTTATATTTAGAAAGCTCTAGAAAAGAAACAAAAGGTGATAGAACCTTTCTCATAGGCTTAAATTATATCTAGAACTCTCCACTATTGTCTCTGAAAATTGCATCCCTGCATCTTAACCCAAAGGTCACCTATAGTCATTTATTGAACAGCAAAAACTGATTTTTTTTTTAGTTTTTTTCCAATATTTTGTTCAATAAATGTTAAAGCTGTGTAAGTATAGAGTTTCCATTTGGTCCAGATTTTGAGTAAAACGAAGTCAAATTGTCAAAAAATTTATCGATTTACATATTCATCTGCCCACTAATCTCGTTAAACGCTAACTAATTGCCTTTTGAATATTACATATTCATGTGTATGGATACAAACTTCTACCTCACCATCATACTAGCTTCACTTAATCCTTTAGCTGCATCATCCAACAGATATTGTGCTATTAAAAGTCGAATGGAACTTCCTGCCCCAGCAACAATTCATTAGCATCTTATATGCCTTCAATAATTGATTACAATAATGTCAGCACAATTAACGCTGAACGCTGAATGCTGTGCACAGCCATTTTGGTATAAAGCCTATAAACACATATACAATGCCACCGACCTGCCGACCTACCGACCTACCGATGTGGCAGAAGGTCTCCAAATAGCGACAAAACAACGTTTACTTTATAAGCGATTAAAAATTTAAAACTATTAGTGCTGCATGGCGGCAGTCAAGTTTATACAGCTCTCACACACACACAAACAAACTAGCACAGCACGGAGATGAACTTGCAGCTAAAAACTGTCTGTGTTACATGACCAGTTTATACATTTGTAGGTGGGCATGTATGTGCATACAGTATAGGCCACTTGAATAGCGCCCCCTTTCGATACACAGTAATGATAATTCTACTTTTGTTTATTTTTGAATTTTTTTTTTTTTTTAACTAGTATACTCTATAACAAAAAGCATGCACATATGTCCAATTTTTAAACTTTGTACAAAATTTATAATACTTAAAAAAAATTTCATAAAAATTTCAAACTTTGTTGCAAGAGTTTTGCCCATTTTTCCCATATGAATCGGTTAATTACCTAAGGGGATAAGTCAGCATTTTTTCAACATGCAAATTTTGGTGCAGTTTGGTTCGTTTAAGGGAACTGAAAAATGCTGACCTATTCCCTTTGTTAATTAACCGATTCAAAAAAAAAGGGCAAACAAACCTTGTATGGAAGAAAATTCGTAGCACCTTCCTCCAAAAAAATATAAAAAATCAACCCGATTTTTTAGAAACTTTACACTCGCACTTTATTGTACTAAAATTTGAGTGTCTACACAACTGCATACAAAAAAATCTGAAAAGAAATTTTTTTTTTAACTATTATAAATTTTTGTATGAAGCTCGAAAATCGGATTTACGTGCTTTTTGTTATAGAAAGTGATATATTTTTATAACAAATTTATGAAAATTAAATAAACAAAAGGAAAGCTGTCAAAACTGCGGATTTAAAGGGGTGCTATTTACATGCCCGGCACTGTATTTACATACGTCTACTTATGTATATAAAAAAATACATAAATACCCCAGCGTCTGTGTAAGAGCTGGTCCGACAAAATGTCAACATAAAATTTTAATTATTTCATGAACTACTGCGAAATGGCCATAACGGACCAATGGGGAACTGGACAAATATTGATATACAAGATGCCCTGTACGAAAAAGCTGATTTGATGTAAGTAAAGGCTGAACTCAATTGATTAACTGGCAAAAATTTTTAGGTACTATTCGATTTCCTAAACTAGATTTCTAAGAAAGATTTTGAGTACGCCGTTTTGCAGCCCATTCAATTTTAGTACAATAAAGTGCAAAATTCAAGTCGCATTTTCTTCCATACAACGCATGAACCAAATTTATTTTTATATGGAAGAAAATGAGCACACCCTCGAAAAAAATAATTCTAAAAAATCAAGGGTAGTTTTTAGAGACTGGAAACTTGCACTTTATTTTACTAAAATTGAATGGGCTACAAAACTGCATACTCAAAATATTTCTAAGTAAACAAATGTAAAACTTCTAAATTTTCGTAAAAATTTTTTTACGCTTAAACAATTTTGGTAAACTTTGGGCAAGCTTTGCAACTTTTATTAATGCGGTTTCTGATACAGATAGACCCATACTTTATATGAAAATTATCAACAATAAATAAATAAACATAAGTTACCAGCAGCATCATTTTGAATTTTAATGCTATTATTTTATTCGCACCTGTATGTGTAAATGCCGTACTCTAAAAACGTGATGAAATAAAAAAAAAATCATTTGGACAAATTTTGTTGTTTTATTTACAAAAGAAAATCTGCGGTCTTATTGAATCACCCTGTATAACCAATTCTTAGCTTCGGCAGAACAAGTTACGATAAATTAAATTAGACGGGCTCTTGATGATCACATAGATCCTTTCTGGTATGCAGCAGAAAATTTCCTGATGGGTTAAATTTGCATCCAACTATCGTCCATTTTGATGTGCGCTCATACTTAAAAATTAGCAACTTACAGTTACAGTAAGGTTCTTAACCTGAGAGCATGCACCGAGGCGGACAATTTCATTACCCTTGGTTACTCATACGCCGTGGTGCTTAATTTATTTAAGTGTAATAGTTTTACTAGCATTCGTAGTGTAAATTCCTTATCTACCGTAATGTCCTTATTTTTAGCGAAAAGTCGTGTATTCACCGAAAGCTTTTGGCTCCAGTCGCTCTGCGGTTTCTTCTGTTGCAGCATATGATGCCAAAACGAGCGACCGTACCGAGCACGATTTTAATTTTAAAAAGCAACCTTTAACCTTTATTATTTGGAGATAGAATTACTGCTTATAATTTAATTTTAATTTTTAAGGCAATTGTAAAACCTAGGATTCAACCAATATTTTATATCTGAAAAACTCTTGAAAAGTGTCGAAAAGAGACAGAAAATATGTAAAATATTTAAATTGCCTAAAATTCAATACTAAGAACAGCCGATTGTTTTCGGCTTAAAAAATCTCTGTAATACTTTGCCTTTCATCTCCAGAGACTAAGGTTAGGTTAGGTTAGGTTATCCTGGCTGCCCTCATCCGTGCAGGAAAGGGCACACTTAAGCCTCCATGGGCCCATTGTGATACCATATTTGAGACTCACTAGCCTTAGGTATGAGTACATACCGCTAGCTCCGCAAATTAGTAGGAAATGATGATTAGCGACTTCCAAAAAAGTCAGGCTAGGCATGAAGAACACTCAGAGTGAAGAAAGGCCTCTCCGCTGGGCTTCATTAGGAGGGGCAGAGGTGAAGAGGTGGGCATCTGAAGGCTTACCACGCATGTGCTCTCCGTTTCTGTGACTAAAGGAATCAAAATAAATATAGTTATATATAGGTTTATATACCAAAATCCTCAGAATGGAAAAAAATCGATTAAAATATGTCCGTTAGTCCATCTGTGCGCAAGATAACTTGATTAAAAATTAAAACATATCAACGAAAGTTGATACACAAAAAAGGGTCGACTTGCATACCTGCTCTCTGAGAACACTATTCACTCACTATGTACCATCGTAGATGCATGCAGGAATCTGAAGAGAGAAGATAGGCATATTTTCTGATAGAGGCCGAAATAATGACTACGAAATAATGAAATGCTGGCCGACCGTGAAAACTCAGAAAAATTTTAAAATTATGTGACTTTCGGGAGTTTTCGATAACAAACACAGCAAACTAGCTACCATTTTCTACAGCCTGAAGATGAAAACGATGATCCAGTTGAGGACGACTGAGACTATGAACCACAATAAAAATTTATATTTTAATAAAAATAATGGTCTAGGTCTAATGTGATATTACATTTTTCATGTACTTAGCTTTAAAATATTTATCTGAACGAAAATACCAGGATTTCACCATTTACAAAGCCAAATTTAAGGGTCATTCGAAATTGAATAGTTTGTGAATTTATAAACTAAAATGCCAATCTAATAACAAACACTGCAAAGCTGTGGATTTCCGACTTAAAATAAAATTAGTAGCAACGGAGAAACGAAAACCAAAATGAACCCAAGAAAAAAAAACAAACAAAATAATAATGAAAAGCAGCAAAACACATTCAACCCAAACGAAAGTTGGACACTCCAAATGGGGGACAAATTATTATTTGTGTTTTTTTGTGCAAACACATACATACATACACGTACAGATACATATTTATGTATATATGTAAGTAATTGTAGCTGAAAGTTCGTATGTATTTGTACAAGCACAGGTGCAACAACAAATGTTTTTTGCGCTTATGCTTGTCTGTTTGTTTAGTTTTACTTGTTTGTTGTTCCACGCTGGCCATGTACGCGTGTGAGTTCATCACCAAAACAACAACACAAACCAAAAAATAACGCCAACATCTGCTGCAACTGGAAGCCGTAAAAGCCATTATTAGAGTTCCGCTTAGAGGAAGCAGAGAGAGGATGAAGGAAGGGAAAAGTAGCAGGGGCATTAGCAAATGCTGGACAATGATGTTGTTGGTGATTATAAGAGGAGGAAAGAAGGAATAACTGCTACTATAACCGGTATGAGGAGTATAGCAAGCATTCTGGCCAGCAATAACAAAAACGCAGCAGAAGCAAACAAACATACGTCCGTAC
>NW_016168434.1:6825-19288 GCF_001687245.7 Rhagoletis zephyria | reverse complement strand
AAACGATCGATTTTTCGATTATCGATTTATTGATAAATTTATCGATATCATAATCGACATACTTATTGATGGAAGTAGCGTTAAATATGTACTATATCCGAATATTGATATTGTTAACAAAATATATATCGATATGTTTTTCGATTTAAGAAGTGACTTTTTCGAAATAACCCTTATATGGTACAATTTCCTTGAACCGTATTGTTCGCTTACAGCTTTGGAATATTTAAAGCTACATAATAATGTGATGTAACTAAACTAAAAATTTAACTTTTTGGAAAGCAAATTAATTGCGTTATAAATACGTACCTTTATAATACTGTGCAATTAAATAATAAATTTTGCAATCGCTTTCACCACCACTTCAATTCAATGTCAATACATATACACACAATGCTTATTCGCTTTCAATTTATTTACATCCAGTCCAAGTAGTGTTGACATACAAAGATTCCATTGCCTTTCACTTTTGTATTTATGTACCACTGCACGTCTTTACAAACGATCTTCTGCGTGTCATGATATTTTTCTTTTAATTAATTTATGCATGTATGTATGTATAAATTCCGACACCTCTTCTTTCCCACCTTTGAAGTGCTATGCACTTGCTGAGCAATCAGATATCGCCGTAGTGAAAATAAATTTCAATTAAAAAAATGAACATAGATAGGAGTTATAGTAC
Source organism: Rhagoletis zephyria (assembly GCF_001687245.7). NCBI lineage: Eukaryota > Metazoa > Arthropoda > Insecta > Diptera > Tephritidae > Rhagoletis > Rhagoletis zephyria. Next base: position 18,606 of record NW_016168434.1, on the reverse strand, counting down.
GGTCCTATTAGGACTTGGAAAAATAGCAATTTTTCATTTAAAAATTTACACAATTTTTTGCTTGGCTTTCAAAAACATTTTCACTTTCCTTTAAGGGAAATGGGCATGTTTTCTGTAATGCAGCTCAATGCTTTGCNAAATTTCAATTAAAAAAATGAACATAGATAGGAGTTATAGTACGGTCCTAATAGGACTTGGAAAAATAGCAATTTTTCATTTAAAAATTTATACAATTTTTTGCTTGGCTTTCAAAAACATTTTCACTTTGCTTTAAGGGAAATGGGCATGTTTCCAGCAATTCACTATTAAAAAATGGCGTTGAAATAGTGGTGGCACAAAAATGAGCGCACATTTTTTCGCTTGCACACTGTGAATGGTTTTTAATTTGTTTTTTTTTTTTTTAAGGTTACCCTGCCCATATAGCCACTTGCTGTGCAACAGTTTCTGTCATTTATATTGACACCATCACTTTCCGTCGCGAACTTGTGTTTATGTAGTCTCATCTGCTATGATGTTTATTTGTCTTTCGCCAATGCCATGTCATTTTACTTTGGCCGCTGACCTATATCGCCAGCCACCCGCTGACCTCCATAGTCTGCGCCACGGCACTCGACGCGCTTTTAGAATGTGTTTTTGCATACATTATTGATACAATCTTGTTGGCCACAGCGCCTGAAAGAGCAAGCCGCAGTGTAGATGGCAACAAGTATGACAGCATATACAATACTAGTACATGTGTGCGCTTAGTATGAAGCGAAAGGNAGTCTCATCTGCTATGATGTTTATTTGTCTTTCGCCAATGCCATGTCATTTTACTTTGGCCGCTGACCTATATCGCCAGCCACCCGCTGACCTCCATAGTCTGCGCCACGGCACTCGACGCGCTTTTAGAATGTGTTTTTGCATACATTATTGATACAATCTTGTTGGCCACAGCGCCTGAAAGAGCAAGCCGCAGTGTAGATGGCAACAAGTATGACAGCATATACAATACTAGTACATGTGTGCGCTTAGTATGAAGTGAAAGTAATGTTGATGTCGGAACTGGGTATGAAAGGACAGATGGTAGGTAATAAATAGGCACTCAACGCCGGCTGAGGATGACATTGCAAGTGGCAACAAGTATTGTTTGCTTTTAGCATAAAATCCGTTTATAGGGGAATTGACGAGATAGCATAGAGGCACAGCCCGCCTGCGTACCAAGCAGACTTGGGAATACATTTATGTAGAGAGTATTAAGCTCTTCGAAAGGTAATGTAGTGTGACAGCCAGAGAAGACTTGCGCACAAAAAAATAATAATAGATGGTGGGAGTAAGGCAACTTCAAATTGTATTATTTATTTATAAACAGGAGCTTTCACAGCGATGAGAAATGACACTATAGTTGAGTAATCAAATTACTTAACATGAATAATGTGCATGNCATAAAATCCGTTTATAGGGGAATTGACGAGATAGCATAGAGGCACAGCCTGCCTGTATGCCAAGCAGACTTGGGAATACATTTATGTAAAGAGTATTAAGCTCTTCGAAAGGTAATGTAGTGTGACAGCCAGAAAAGACTTGCGCACAAAAAAAAAAAATAATAGATGGTGGGAGTAAGGCAACTTCAAATTGTATTATTTATTTATAAACAGGAGCTTTCACAACGATGAAAAATGACACTATAGTTGATTAATCAAATTACTTAACATAAATAATGTGCGTACATTTATGTGGATATATAAATATTTATGTACATTGTTGATGGCCTGTTCTAAAGTGTCATTGAAAAGAGCATGATAAATAGTTTAAAAAGCATAGTTGAGTAATTTGCATCAAATATAAACTTGTGGCTTATTTATAAAAGTTATTTCTGCACTCTAAATAATGTTTGTTTTAGTTTGCGCATATTAAAATAGTTAACCAGTTTCCTCTCTTAATGAATGCAAATTTACACAACGTGTTAATTAAATTAAACACTGCTTGCTTACTTTTAGTTATCATATGTGTGGCGTAGAACAAATTTCAAATTTAATTTTTAATTTCTAAACATTTATTGTTTCTTCTAAAAAATTGTTGTTTTAATTTATGCATATAAAGAGAGATAACCAGTTTCCTCTCCTAGTGTGTGCAAAACTAAACACAAAGTGTTTAAAGTTGAGTAAATGTGAGCACTTCGCATTAGTGCACACAAGGGTTGGGTTTTGGGGTTCAAACCCCAGTATTATCAAGAAGTATTACAAAAATGAGAAACCATAGGTCGACGAGAATGAACATGAAAGTGTAAAAATTTCATGCAATTATTTAATTTATTTATATTAAAATTATTTTTTAAAATTTTGTATTACTTTTGAAAGTTGAGTGCATCCTGTGTTTATAGAACGTTTTATTAAACAAGTAATTATTAAGTAAAAAGCAAAACCGGCTTCAATTCTCAAATTTTTTATTTAGGAGTACCTTTAATTTTTTCATGATTTAATGATCCGATCTAAACGAAATTACGGGACGACCCTTAAGGTACCATTGAACATCTCNGGCGTAGAACAAATTTCAAATTTGTTTTTTGAGTTCTAAACATTTATTGTCCACAATTTCACAGTTCACACATAAAATGTTTATAATTTTCTCTAAAAAATTTATGTTTAAATTTACGCATATAAAAAGAGGTAACCAGCTTCCTCTCCTAGTGTGTGCAAAATTAAACACTGTCTGTTTAATTTTACGTACCCAATTTGTCACGTAGAGAAAAACTAAACACAAAGTGTGTAAAATTGAGTAAATGTGAGCACTTCGCCTTAGCGCACACAAGAGGTGGGTTTTGGGGTTCAAACCCCAGTATTATTAAGAAGTATTACAAAAATGAGAAACCAGAAATCGATGAAAATGAACATGAAATTGTAAAAATCTCATGGAATGATGTAATTTATTTATATTAAAATTCTTTTGTAAAATTGTGTATTACTTTTGAAAGTTGAGTGCATCTTGTATTTATAGAACTTTTCATTAAACAAGTAATCATTAATTAAAAAGCAAACCGACTTCAATTCTCAAATTTTCATTTAGCAGTNGTATACTTGAACAGATTCTGGTTGAAAAATAAACACTTTTCAGTAGTAGTGTTACATGCACTTTTTGTNTAAACAAGTAATCATTAATTAAAAAGCAAACCGACTTCAATTCTCAAATTTTCATTTAGCAGTGCCGTTAATTTTTTCATGATTTAATGATCGGATCTAAACCAAATTACGGGACGATCCTTAAGGTACCATTGAACATCTCGTGCGTATACTTGAACTGATTCTGGTGAAAAATAAACACTTTTCAGTAGTAGTTTTACATGCACTTTTTGGAGTGTAGTTACGGATTTAGAGAATATTTCAATTAACTTTTGCCTCTTGTTGTTTTAAGTGAAGTAGCAAATTTGTTATGGTTGCTTTTAATTTTTTTATTTGAGGCAAAAAAACCAAAGAAATACAGCAAATTACCGAAAATTCCGAAACAATACAAATTGCGAACCTTAAATCACTCATACGCCATGGAGTATCACACCTTTCACTTTTTATTCTCTTTGTTCGGCATGGTCGCCGTTTCCGCGCCATTGAAATGAATGGCCCTGGGGCGCCAATATCATCTTCATACGCGAGCAGCAGCTTACTTTCACTATTTATGGTGCCACTGCGAGGTCCACCGAGAGGTCCTTCCCAACGTGCTCCCAACTGCAGCTGTGTGTCAACTTCTTTTCAGGGATCATTTCCATGAATCCATGAATCAGGTCAAGATCGAAAAATATTGATTTTCAAGAATCCTATACCACTTCTGCGAAAAGGTGATTTTTTTCCATATACTTTCAGCGCTTTGAGCGACCTCTAAATATTTTTTTAGTTTCGAACAAAAAAAAGCGTTGTAAAATAGGGGTATATGATTTTCGATATAGTGAGAGCACTCAAAATCCGACTTTCATGTTTTTTTTTTGACGACCCTAATGTACAATTAACCGTGAAAGCTTACACTCGTAATGCCAATACCTTTCCATAAAGTTTTAAACTTTTCTATGCTTCCTGAAATTTAAATACGCTCCTGCTTCACATGTGTGCATGTAAGTGCAAACATACCTATGTGTGTAAGTGAAGCCAGACGACACGATAAATTGTCGATGGTAAAAATGTCACGTTCAATGAACATAAGTAAATTTGTTTTAGATTTTCTTGTTTTGGTTTTATACTTTGACAAAGCTTCTTAAATACTTTGCTCGCACTTACGCTTCTCAATTTTCTCTATTTGCAGGTGTTTTCTTTGTAGATGTTTCCGCATTTGAAGTGAAAGGAAAAGAAACAACAACACGTACAAAACCGTAAGTGCAATGCCTGTTTTATTATGTTACTTTTTTTATTTAACAAAAGTTATATATCTGCAATTGTGTGCATTATTTAACTAATTGTATTAGACGAATAAGCTTACATTCAAACATATTTGCAATTGTATAAACTTTTGCATTTTTGGTTGAGTTGCNTCAATTTTCTCTATTTGCAGGTGTTTTCTTTGTAGATGTTTCCGCATTTGTGAAATTTGTGAAAGGAAAAGAAACAACAACACGTACAAAACCGTAAGTGCAATGCCTGTTTTATTATGTTACTTTTTTTATTTAAAAAAAAGTTATATATCTGCAATTTTGTGCATTATTTAACTAATTGTATTAGACGAATAAGCTTACATTCAAACATATTTGCAATTGTATAAACTTTTGCATTTTTGGTTGAATTTTACTCCAATTTCATGCTTTTATATAAGCTACTGTGTAGGAGCTACATATGTAGATTCTTGACTGGTTGGTTTATACGACTTTGTAGTTTTTAAACAGATCCAATTAGGTGGTCTTTTGAAGCCACCTTAGACGTATCAATATATCGAGGGCTTAACCTATAGTTACAAGCCGACTCCCAACTGCAGATGATTTTTCGGAAAAGCTTTTTCATAACATTGATTGCAAACAAAACAACTTTTTTGTTTTTGATGTTAGTCGGAAACTGAGCTCCATCCCAGTTGCCTGAGGAATGTTGGCACGCTCTTCCAACCATTATACCACAATGACCGTCTACGAAATTTTGAGGACAGTTTTCTTTTAACAAAATTGATTGAAATTGGAATTATTTTGACTGTATATTACTAGGGTATATAACATATGGTTTTTGGACATTTTAATGAAAAAATTTACCAGAAACAAAATAAAATGTATTATTTAAATAGTCAAGAAAAAATATCCAAATATNTAGGGTATATAACATATGGTTTTTGGACATTTTAATGAAAAAATTTACCAAAACAAAATAAAATGTATTATTTAAATAGTTAAGAAAAAATACCTAAATAACTGGTCGTTTGATATCATGAGCTCCATTTGTCTGAGAGAAGGACTAGATCAACAAAACTGGAAATATCTGAGAGGTTAAGCTAACATTAACCAAATGTGTACAGATGTGTAAATAATTATTATTAAGAGGCTCCTACACTTTCCTCTCTTTTATCTGAAACTCTTAAAGAATATATAATTTTATTTAAGTAATCACTCAAATGTCATTAATTACAACGGAGGAATGACAGCTTTCCTTCCTTCTTCATTCAGTTCTTTATTCTTTGGCAACCTCAGCAAAACGAAGTGTTGACCTTTTTGGTTATATTGAGTGGGTGAGTTTAAATGTGCTTAACTTTACCTTGCCAATATCAGACAATCACAGAGAATGTGCTTTGACATCGTCATAGACCTCATGATTAGTCCGTAATTTTATATCCGTTCTGTGACCAGTTCTGTGACCAAGAAATAATCTGATTTTAAGTAGATTTTATTAAACTATTTCATAGAGAGCTCCACTCAAAAGCATAACCAAAAATTCTAGCCTGTTGAAAGCGCCTACTATCCCTTGCATACACTGCATTCTGAGTTTAGTTCCAGATCCACAAAACAAAGCCTTCAGTGACCACCTGGGGCCTTCGTTAGCCTCAGTGCTACAGTGATGTGGTACTTAGATCGCTGCTTTTTCTCTGCCAAGCGTTGGAAGGTTTGAAAACAGCCCTTAACAAGTTTTGAGTTGCNGGCCTTCGTTAGCCTCAGTGCTACAGTGATGTGGTACTTAGATCGCTGCTAAAGACTTTTTCTCTGCCAAGCGTTGGAAGGTGTGAAAACAGCCCTTAACAAGTTTTGAGTTGGCCATCACATTGGAGAAGGTCTGTATAGACACTTGGCAGTCTGAAAAAGAAAACACTTGTAACGAAAATTGAACACAACTAACGCTGCTTGAATTTCGATCTTATTATTCTCCAATCTACGTATTTTATATTTGTTAGCTAAATAAACAAGTAATTTTTAAGCAAAAAAAAAACGGACTTCAACTCTCATATAAAAATTTAAGATTATCGTAGACTTCTTCATGGTCTAATGATCGGATTTAAACCATATTAGTATGGAACCACCTGTGAGGTAACACCTTTCGTTAAGGAATTATTGAAGTCGGTTAACGTGGTCCAAAGTTATGCGGTAACATGTGAAGTGGGTTAAAAATATAACAACAGGACCATACAAACCGATAAGCAGGTGGGTGTGAATACCTAGATTATATATATATATTTTTTTTTTATGCTTTTATGAAAAGGAGTCCACACATATACTATTTTAATTTAAAAATCACCGAATGAAGCACAAGAAAATGTTCGATCTGCATGAAACCCGAAAAACTTAGCAAATCATAAAATACTAAAATTCAGCAAAACTTTCGTTGAAAACATTTATAAGTTCAGTGGAAGCAAACAATCTTGCATGCTTATTTATGTTAGCATATACAAATCTCCATACTAATTAGCACAAAAGAGTGTATATACATTTTTAGGGTAAACAATATTTGAAGTGATTTTAAATTGCCAATTCCGATTCAAACAAAAAGAAGAAATATTTATAAATAATATGTATAGTACATTCTTGCCTAAAATAAATATTTGCACATCAGAATATCTTAGCCCGAGTAAACAAACAAAAGCTATAATGACTCACCAATAACCGCATCCAAACCAATACATTGTTACTCATTGACAGCCACTAACAAACAGTTTTGTTGAATAGAGCCGTTAACGCAAAAAATTTTAAATCGAAAAACTTACTAGAGACTGTAAAGGTCTACATGGAGAAGCTCGGTCAAACACTAACATATGTACATATTATTATTATTATTAAATCGGTTGTACCGTTCGGTCAGGCATCGCCGTCATACGAAAAACATTTCATTTTTATATAATACATACATACATACTTAAATAGATATATATGTAGATCACTCTAAAGAAGTATTTACTAATTGTTTACTCTCTCCGCACACTTTTGTATTTCATACAGTCTTCAGCTAGAAAACATAGAAAACCATCTACATACGTATGCAAATTATTTGTAATTTATTTAAAGTGTTTTTGGCTGCCAATTTCTCGTTAACCATTCGTCCGCGAATATTTCTGTTTATTTTATTTTAACACTCTATGAACTAGCCTTTTGATTTTCATCTTTAAATTTTCTATGTAATTCCATTGAAGTGTCCAGACAGTTTTCCAAGTTCTATACAAATGCAAGTTTAAGTCGAGCGCACCGTGTATAATCAAAGTTGGCAAGTAATTGACCTTCTGCTGGCTGCCAATTTCGTGCACTAACGCATTGTAAACAAAGTTGATTGTGCAAATGCCAGCACGAGTTGAGAAGAGAGTGAGTATGTTGGGACAATACATAGCTGTTACCTGTTATTGGAATTGTAGTAATTTTCACGCAACGAATTAGAATTGTATGAGAATTTTTTAGACTACTGACTAAACTAATTGCTGTTACTGATCCTCTGAATCCAAATCTGAATCACTAAGAAAAATTGGCTTTTTCATTTCGTTCTCTTAGATTTCAGTTCAGCTCTGTTTCTTTAACTCCTATAGGCTAGAGACAATTGATTAAGATAAATCTGCATATGTACCTGTCAGTTTATAAAACTAACTAATTGGTTTTGCTACAAACGAGCGGAAGTATGTAAAACGTGGAAAAAGTGTCGCGGTGTACATGGTGAATGTAGACACGCATTTAGATTTTCCTAACCCTTACCACTCTATCTATATGCAAAGTGCCTCATCCTTAACACAAAAAAGATAGGACGAACATATTTTTTTTCCTAACCAAATTTCAGAGATATTTCCGATACGCTTCAAGTCAGAAATATTCCACCTGCTTTCAGTGAGCATATTTTAGTGGAAACCATAAATTATCAAATTTTGTAATATTTATAAACATACATACTCCTATGTTCATATATATATACATAGCTATACTAATATATATTTTCAAAGCCGTTTTTTTTTTGTGTTCGCAAAGCTCGAGAACGGCTGAACCGATTTTTTTTTAATTTCGAACACCTGCCGCATACGTCTCAAGAATGGTTACAGGCTAAAAAAAATTCGATATATAAAGGGGGCGTGGAACCTCGCATACAAACCGAATTTTTCATACTGCGTATTTCTGGAAGTGTTCATGTTAGAGATCTGGAACTTGCTATGGAGATATACGCATACTTTTGGAGAAAAATTGAAGCAGTATGGCGATATATGAAACCAACTGCATAAAAACAAAACCAAACCCATAAAAACAAAATTTTACATACTACGTATCTCCGGAAATGTTCATGGTAGCGTACTGGAGCTTGGTATTGGAGCCTACAAACGTACCGACTTTTAGCCATCTTTGAATGCATTTATAATTCTGCTGTAGGTATGTTTATGAGTGAAATCCTCATAACTGGGTGTCCGAATTTTAACGAAATTTCGTGTTTGTGTTTGACCCACCAGTTGGCGCTGTAGTTGAGTTATTACTAAAAATCTTAGTTATGATCACATTTGGCGAATATTTAAAATATGCATTGGTAACGATAAGAGCAATACTATTGCAAAAAAGTGCTGCCAGATTGCGCTGGAGTCGAGTTATTACTAAAAATCGCCAAGTGAGAAAAGGTGCCGTGAATGTCAGATTAAATCGCCCTGTCGCACCATTGAGTACATCAAAGTGTCCTGTGTTACGATTGGCCCAATGGTATTTCATCTGAAATAAGTATATGTATATAGCATTTTTTAATGTATATTACCGCAAAACTTTGGACAACGTTAACCGATTTCTATAATACTTTTCTAAAGGAAGAGCGGTACCTCAGAGTTGGTCCCACACTGATTCGGTTTAGATCCGATCATTGGATCATGAAGAAATTAACGAAAAACGAAACCAACTTCAATTCTCATATAAAAATTTTAATTCAACTGATTTAACGAGTTTTCTTGAAGGTATTTCATACACCCAAATATGCAGTGTATATGTTGATCCAATAATGTGCGTGCGACGTGCATTCATAAAATTGCAATTGCTTGCCAAGCACGGTAAATGTCAGCCAAGTTTTCGGCGCCAACAAATATATAAAAATTCTTACAAAACATTTTTTTCACTTGCCACCGCACTTAAATGCAACATTCCTGCCAAAAGAAAAACATAAAAAGGGAGTAATGTTAAGAAGAGTGAAAAAATACTAAAAACTGCAAGTTACAAAATCGTGCCACCAACTTCGCTTTCCAGCACATTTTTGCACTTTGTCTTGTGCACACGGGCATTATTTTCTGTGCTAAATTTCAACGACTCCTACTGACACGCTAAGTTGCACATGCATTTTACTTGTTTTTTTACGTTTTATATTCCTTATTTTTTTTTTTTTTTTTGTGTGCATTCCCCTGTTTTTCAAGCACAAGCATTTTTCCAAGGAAATTTTTTTTAGTCTGTTTGTTTACATTATTGCCGTGGGCTCATATGTGTTGGAAGCTCTAGTTTTGGGTGTATTGTAACTACTTTTTTTTCAAGTTGGTATGTTGTTTGCATTCTCTGCTGCTCCAGCTTTTAGTCAATTGTAGAAGATTTAGACTTTTTAAGTAGTGAATAACTCTTGGCACTATTTGGATTATTATCACAAAAATTTTTCGAGCTCTTCAGCTTGTTTTTCAATTGTACTTGAAGTTTGCGGTTAGCGGTAATGGCGATTTTTCATTGCTTATTGTGAATCGGAATGGTAGAAAATTCTTTAAGCGGATTCACCGTTTATGTCACTTTTTGTTGGTAATTTTAAACGATTTTGACGCATAATAGATCTTACATTTCGGTATGGATGCCATGCTCAAACGTTGTAGTTGTAATTTTTAGAGCTTCGCAAAAACGCATGTTGCATTAGAAGAAAAATTTATTTTTGGATTAAAAAATTTAAATTTTGGCGAAAATTTGTTGAATTTTAAAATTTTTTTTATAAAGTTTAAAGCTATGATTTATATGNTTTGACGCATAATAGATCTTACATTTCGGTATGGATGCCATGCTCAAACGTTGTAGTTGTAATTTATAGAGCTTCGCAAAAAACGCATGTTGCATTAGAAGAAAAATTTATTTTTAGATTAAAAAATTTAAATTTTGGCGAAAATTTGTTGAATTTTAAAATTTTAATTTTTTTATAAAGTTTAAAGCTATGATTTATATGGTTTTGATTAAAGGTTGGGCGGAATTTTTATAGAAAAATACAAAAAAAAAAATATCGCCAAAAATATTACGAATATTTAAAAAAAAGAAAAAAAGAAGAAGAAGATTAAAAAAAATAAATTTTGGTGAAAATTTGTTGAATTTTTTAATTTATAAAGTTTAACGCTGTGATTTGTATATTTTTGATTAAAGGTTGGGCGGAATTTCTATAGAAAAATACAAAAAAAAAAAATTATCGCCAAAAATATTACGAATATTTAAAAAAAAATCAACACATGGTCATTTGTTTGAGTCACTGTGAGCAAATTCTTTGATAATCCGAATTCTTAGATTGAGCTGCTTTTAATTGATCAGGATTGACGAAGTTTTACTATAATTCGAACAGTACTGTCTATTAGGGTGCTCTCTTATAAATTTTGTTTATAACTGCATTTTCAAATGGTAATCGTTTCAATTTTCAAGCCACTTACTCACAAATAAAAAAAACCCAAATATCTACAACGCCTTGAGCTGCATACCGTTATATATTTTTGTTCGCTTTAACTCTCTTGCATCTCTTATCTCCGCTTGAACGAGCAATATTTCGAAACCTTTTGTTTTCCTTTTTTTTAGAAATATTTGTGTGAAATTTCTTCCGCCCACTGGAATTTGATGTTAAATGGCTCTGAGAGGCGCTGCAGAGAATCGTTTACGAAATTGCGCTTTCACTTGCATTGTAGCATGATAAATGTTGAATTCATTTTTTATAACGCACATGTGTATGTGTGTATGTATGCAATGTTTTGCTTCTCTGTGTGTTACTATTTTCCAACGCACTGTTGGCGCCACCGCCACTTTGTAGGAAGTGTGAAGCGTTCGATGGCCTGCTTATGGCACAGTCAGTTGGTAAATTTGAAATTTTCATCACATGCAACATGTTTCTTTCTGAATGACTTCGCCCACAAAATGAAACATTTAAGCTTACAATTTACAATACTTAATACATGCTTAGCACATATGAGCAAATCTCACGAGTTGTTTTTTTAGTGTCACTTCCTTCTCTTGCCAAGAAAAAAGCGCGAAAGCATCCTTTTTGCATGTATTTCAATCAATGGAGTTCCAGAAACAAAAAATAAAAATAAAAAATAAATCAATTATTTAAACAATTTTGGCCTTAAATGTTTTTTAAACAAAAAAGTATAAAAATTACTCATTTTTTCATTATCACTCGAAAAAATCATAATTTTTTTTTT
>NW_016168434.1:0-6608 GCF_001687245.7 Rhagoletis zephyria | reverse complement strand
TTTTTTTTTTTTTTTTTTGTGTGCATTCCCCTGTTTTTCAAGCACAAGCATTTTTCCAAGGAAATTTTTTTTAGTCTGTTTGTTTACATTATTGCCGTGTGCTCATATGTGTTGGAAGCTCTAGTTTTGGGTGTATTGTAACTACTTTTTTTTCAAGTTGGTATGTTGTTTGCATTCTCTGCTGCTCCAGCTTTTAGTCAATTGTAGAAGATTTAGACTTTTTAAGTAGTGAATAACTCTTGGCACTATTTGGATTATTATCACAAAAATTTTTCGAGCTCTTCAGCTTGTTTTTCAATTGTACTTGAAGTTTGCGGTTAGCGGTAATGGCGATTTTTCATTGCTGATTGTGAATCGGAATGGTAGAAAATTCTTTAAGCGGATTCAACGTTTATGTCACTTTTTGTTGGTAATTTTAAACGATTTTGACGCATAATAGATCTTACATTTCGGTATGGATGCCATGCTCAAACGTTGTAGTTGTAATTTTTAGAGCTTCGCAAAAACGCATGTTGCATTAGAAGAAAAATTTATTTTTGGATTAAAAAATTTAAATTTTGGCGAAAATTTGTTGAATTTTAAAATTTTTTTTATAAAGTTTAAAGCTATGATTTATATGTTTGTGATTAAAGGTTGGGCGGAATTTGTATAGAAAAATACAAAAAAAAATATCGCCAAAAATATTACGAATATTTAAAAAAAGAAAAAAAGAAGAAGATTAAAAAAATTTAATTTTGGTGAAAATTTGTTGAATTTTTCAATTTATAAAGTTTAACGCTGTGATTTGTATGTTTTTGATTAAAGGTTGGGCGGAATTTCTATAGAAAAATACAAAAAAAAAATAGCGCCAAAAATATTACGAATATTAAAAAAAAAAAAATAAACACATGGTCATTTGTTTGAGTCACTGTGAGCAAATTCTTTGATAATCCGAATTCTTAGATTGAGCTGCTTTTAATTGATCTGGATTAACGAAGTTTTACTATATTTTAGCAGTACTGTCTATTAGGGTGCTCTCTTATAAATTTTGTTTATAACTGCATTTTCAAATGGTAATCGTTTCAATTTTCAAGCCAATTACTCACTAATAAAAAAACCCAAATATCTACAACGCCTTGAGGTGTATACCGTTATATATGTTTGTTCACTTTAACTCTCTTGCATCTCTTATCTCCGCTTGAACGAGCAATATTTCGAAACCTTTTGTTTTCCTTTTTTTTAGAAATATTTGTGTGAAATTTCTTCCGCCCACTGGAATTTGATGTTAAATGGCTCTGAGAGGCGCTGCAGAGAATCGTTTACGAAATTGCGCTTTCACTTGCATTGTAGCATGATAAATGTTGAATTCATTTTTTATAACGCACATGTGTATGTGTGTATGTATGCAATGTTTTGCTTCTCTGTGTGTTACTATTTTCCAACGCACTGTTGGCGCCACCGCCACTTTGTAGGAAGTGTGAAGCGTGTGATTTGCGATTTTATTTCGATGGCCTGCTTATGGCACAGTCAGTTGGTAAATTTGATATTTTCATCACATGCAACATGTTTGTTTCTGAATGACTTCGCCCACAAAATGAAACATTTAAGCTTACAATTTACAATACTTAATACATGCTTAGCACATATGAGCAAATCTCACGAGTTGTTTTTTTAGTGTCACTTCCTTCTCTTGCCAAGAAAAAAGCGCGAAAGCATCCTTTTTGCATGTATTTCAATCAATGGAGTTCCAGAAACAAAAAATAAAAATAAAAAATAAATCAATTATTTAAACAATTTTGGCCTTAAATGTTTTTTAAACAAAAAAGTATAAAAATTACTCATTTTTTCATTATCACTCGAAAAAATCATAATTTTTTTTTTTAATAACTTTCGGAAGTTTTCAAATAAAATATTCATATTAGAAGCAATGGACGTTGGCATCAAATACAACATACTTGTGAAATTTCAAAAGTGTGCCACCAAACTAAAAAAAAAAATGGTAGTATGCAGAATATGTGTCGCAGCCCTTCTGTACTTTTTTTTAATTTTAATAAGATACTTCAAATTTTTTTCATTTTTTCATTTTAATAATTTAAGATACTTCAAAATGTTAAAATCAAAAGGCGAAAATATTCTCCTTACCAAAACGAACGAATCTGGGGTAATAAAAAACTAGTGTAATTACATTGAGTAAAAGATTACTGTGATTACTGTGTGGGAAATAAAATTCCATTATTACAATTTTTATTCGCACACTCGAAATTCTTTTTAAAATTGTTATATACACGAGGAAAGTGATAAATTTGTGCATAAAAAATACTATGTAAAAATCTTCCCTGCCAATATTTAATTTAAGGCGTGCAAGTAAACGTGTACACGCGGCGTACAAAACTGCGGGTATATGAGGACGGGTGGTTGTTTTTAACTTTTTAGTACCTATGTACATATTTTTTAAATATTCATTTAAATACAATACCGCGATGGTATCCTGTTCTTCGGGCAAAACTGAAAATAATGCATTGTCTTATGCCGAGTTTCCACTAGGCATTAAAATGACGAAAAATTGGAGGCATTTAAAAAATGCCGTGTGGAAATTAATTTAATGGCTATTTTTCTAACGTAATGACACGAATATTCTGTAATGCCGAACTTTGACATTACAATTTTTGCCATTTAATGCCTAGTGGAAATCTACTATAAGATAAGTGTGCCTCCATTTTCAAAACGTTTTACCCGAAAAATTTAATAACTTGTGAGATTTGCTCATATATATAACTATACATTAGACGGTAACACCTTACAACGAAACAAAAAATATTCCCCCGCACTAAGTCTAAATAACTTTCTAATTACCTCTACTTATGGTACTTATAAATATTGGTCCACTTCATATTTATGAACGGTATGAAAATATAAAAGGGGACCCCTACGCAGGACAAAAAAAAAATATTCGAAATTGCTTTCGGGTCGCGAGACTTCCTCTGTAAGAGTTTCAATAAATATTGTAACAAAATTTTTTCCCTTCGATGTAAGAAGATCGATATATTATGCTTTAAGATCCGACTGTAAATGTCGAAGAAATTACGAGAAATGTAAAAGACCGCGCCCTATGTTCGAACAGATAAAGTTTGGCGCTGAAACAAGTGCTTCTTGAGTGTATGCACATGGTACTAATTTAACCAAAACTTTCTAATAAAACGTTAAAGAATAACACTTAGGAAAAGACCACCATAGGTATGAAAGTAAAGGTGACTACGTACGTAGATAAAGAAAAGGATATAGGCAAAGGTAATAATTAAAACAAAAACAAAGATGCGTAAAGATAAAGGCAAATAAAAAATGTAACACAAATGTCCAAGTAGATATACACTGGTATGTATTTATTTACCTCAACATCCGATCAGCCTAAAAGTTCTCGAAAGTTATCTGAAACAATTGCAAGCCAACGCATTTGCTTTGCAAGTTTCTTTAATCCATAAATGTAAATTTATATTTGTTTTATTTAAACTAAAAAGACTTAGCTTCCACCACCAGGAATCTATGCTAACGCTTATTTTGGTTCGTTTATTTTGTTTTTGTTTTGGCACATATGTACATATGCACGTATGTTAAATCTTAGCATCTCGTTGCTCCTTTACATTTTTCTAAAAACAATATCGTTATACGCTCGACTATGTAGAAGCCATACTATTTCATTTCATTTTTCATTCAGGCATTCGTTCATATCCTAAGCGCATACATATGTGGCTTCACACAGTGGTGGCCAAAATAGATATATGGAACTACACACGTAACAAATATCTTACATAGACTAGCTAATACCAGTTTGTTAGGTAAGAATAGAGTTTCTTTTGGTAAAGCTTAATAACTTAGTTTATGAAAGAGTATGTAGATAAACGGGAAAGAATCATAAATTTTTTCATAAAAAAATAACATAGTTAATAATTGAATGGCCAAAACATATGGAACCAACCCCCACATGATAACATTTTATTTTGTACCATAATATCGTTGTCTGAGTGGAGGATCACCCAATCACAGCTGCCTGTTCCAAAATGTCGTATATCGGCAAATGTTTGAAGAGCTCCCTATACCAATATAAATTCAATATATCGCTGAGATAAAGCGTTCTTCAATCAAATTCTAAAATAGGGCGTTTTCGAACCGGCAGCCGAGATGGGGCGATCTATCAACCAGCCTTCTATATGTTCTTTTAAACTTTGCCTTTAAATTTTTACTTCTTAGAGCGCTGCAGGGATCACTCCATGAGTGTCACAAAATCAAGAAGCTGAACACGAAGCGGAGAAGAAGCTCAGCCAAACTCGTGGAAAATGTTTAAGCGCAAAACATTAATTTATTGGTGACAAACATGTTATGTTGTTAATTCGAAAATAACCTAGGATATAATTTTAAAATTATTTAGAGCTTTCCCTTAAGCTGGAAAAAATTTTGAAAACTTGGAAAAACTCAAAACTTTTATTAAGAGGTCAAGATTTTTAGGAAATAAAAAACCGGTTTGTTCGATAAAAAAAAACGTCCGGTTTATTCGATATTCGAAAAATCATGATTTCAAAAAAGCGCCTACATATATCCAAAAACCGGTGTTCAATGAAGAGACTCAATAACATTTTTTAAGAAATTTATAGAATCCGTATTTCTCAAATAAGCCGTTGATATATAGATAGAATTAAAAACAAAAACTTGGTTTAATCCCATATGTTTTGGCCACTACTGTGTATATACGTATATGCATACAAATAAATACATACATACCATATAATCATATAAGTCAATTCAAACTCACAAATGTACAAAATAATATGTGTCATTTGTATACGGATTAAAACACTGGGATGCTGGCTGGAATTTCAGAGAAGTTTAACATTATTTAGTATTTGCAGCCATTTCCATTTGTACCGAGTTTTTTTTCNTTATTAAAATTTCATATTCAGTTGAAGTATGAAAAACCAAATAAAAAAATTTAAGAGCAATTTGCCTTTCTTGATAATCCCTTTCATTTGCAGTTGGAATTTTAATTAAACCTATTCATTGGCAGCTTCAGAGCATTTGCAAATGTCATAAATTTCTAGTGCAAGGTATTTGCATTTTTTTAACTTTGTCTAGGGCAGTTTGACTGAAGGAGGACATTGATGTAGGCATATGTACCTGAAATGTCAAAAAATTTTATTAGGAAGGTGCCCCTCCCCGGCTTTTTGGTGTCATCGAAATATTTAAGGCTATCACCGACGCGATATTTAAAAAAGCTTGTTGGGTGACCAAGGTATACAAGGGGGGCGATATCTTTAACCAAACTCTAACTGTTAATAATCAAGTACTAAACCGTACCGAAAACATATGTTAGGACTCACTGTTCGCTTTGGGAGACATGGGTTTTGCTCCTCATCGAGAAATAAAGGAGTATAAAACTGAAAAAAATCTGCTCCAAAATCATGTCATTTCAGGAGATCTTCCTTCGAGTTCTAGTGGGAAGTTTTTGAGCGATCATTTTTTGGTGGAAGTAGTAAAATAGCAAAAGTTTTAAGTTTTTTTTTTGAACTTTTTGGCTTAACCGACTCGAATCGGGACCAAAATTTGTGCCGTGGATCACCAATTTAGGCGAGGAGACTTTAAAAAAACTTTAATTTCATTTTTAAGGGCCACCCTAATGTATAGTGTCTATGCTAGTAAAACGTCTAAGCTTTGTGCAGTTATGGGTGAGATAAGGCCAACTTTTTTCATATTGTACCTTTCGGCCTCGATATAACATGAATAGTGAATTTTTTGAAAAAGAAAAAATATAACTGAAAATAGCTTTGCTACTCTAATGTTCATACATATATAAGCATGTGTAAACAATCAACAATTTGCTAGTATTTCAACTTAAGTCAGCTGTCCGCCTGCTCTATGCGACCAAACTTGGGTCGTGAAATGTTTTCTTTCAAAATAATAATTGCATATAAAGGAAGGGAATTTTCTCTTGTTCGGCGCTATAATCCGCTAAGCGATTTTGCACGAGTGCAATACAGCAAATCATTTGTTTTCTTTCATGGCACCTGACGGCAGTCGGAAATTTCAAGTGAAGTGAACATTTGCCTTGGCATGGGAGGCTCTAGGCTTAAAGCACGTTGAGAAACCTAATGCTGGATTTTCACTAGGCATTAAATGGCAAAAATGACAAATGACAGAGTTGGGCATTAAAAAATTACGTGTCATTATGTGAAAAAAGTATTCACTAAGTTCATTTCCACATGGCATTTTTTTAAGTGGCATACATTTTTTGTCATTTCAATTCCTAGTGGAAATTCGGCATAATATTTCTGTGATTTTTTGGTGTTTTTTAGGTAAAGTTTAACCCAAATTCAGTTAAAAAATATATACATATTGGAGTACATATGTAGGTCACCTCCACAGATCCAGAAATTGTTTTAGGGCTGTGGTTTCTAGGAATCGAATTGATATTATTTTTTTTTAACTTCACTTTTAAGCTCAAGTTAGGGCGAATTATTTTGATGGAAATTAAAAAATCTTTCATATTTCATAATTCGCTTGTTATGGCCTGTTTTCTCTGATATGGAGGTAGAAGCCCCCTAATGTTTTAACAAGCAATGTTTCCAACAAAAAAAAAAAAA
>NW_016168433.1:5342-19289 GCF_001687245.7 Rhagoletis zephyria | reverse complement strand
AAAGAAAAACACCGATGTATTTTTGCCACTGACATCCCTAGAAATCGTACAATTGACTAGTATCTTTTTTTTCCAAGCCGCTCTAGAAGAAAAAGTCTAACTTGCACAACCTAGTCTAAAACTATCATCTAACCGTGGTGGCGCAAATTTGTCATTACAATCTACTGAGATTAAGAAATAAGAGAATGATGCTTTGTATTTTGACGTTTTGGAATGCACCCTTTCTTAAAAAAATATATAAAAATTCGAAATCTCATTTTTGGTGTAAGGCACCCTTTTCCATAATCATTATCTGGATCTTCCTCAAACAAGACCAGCTTTACTGATAAAATCCTGTCTACCACCAAAAGCTATACATAGTTGTGCCATTACATAAAGTTTGACATTATTTTGGAAATAGGTTTCGCATTAAATTCATATAGATGATGTACTTTGGACCGAATTTCTTTGGCAAAGTTCGTTTCGAAGAATAACAAATGTCACTGAAGATGTCAAAAATCTGAATCCGGTTAATCTCCAAAGAACCATAAAAATTCGTTTCAAATCACACCAGCTTGATACTTCTTAGAGACTATTTTTTGTTTTATTTTTGCTTTGCCCTGAAGTATAGGCACGGGCTGTGCGATTAATTGATTATTCAAAATTGTAATTAATCATAAAGTAAATAGCTCAATCATTCGATTAATTGGAAATTATGATTACCCAAAACTTCAGTTACTCGAGTAATCAAGATTTTTTATTAATTATTATTTTTATGAGTAAAATGAGTAAACGACATTTCAAAGTACTCTTCACTTACAAATAAAGTAGTCGCAGTTCCTTGATATTTTGAAAACAACGTTTCTGTTTTCAAAAATTTTTTAAAAAATTTTTTGTTCATATACAGGGCGTGTGTGAATCGGTGACAAAGTTCTATGGGGAAAGCTGTTGAATAATATTTTTACTATAGTGAGACAGTCTTGCTAACCTGCTGTGTGAATTGAATTATTTTTGGACAGCAGTAAATTTTTGATAACCACAGATTTATGCGGAATAAAATATTGCAAACTAAAGTGAAATTAATATTTTAAGAAAACATCTACCATCGTTGATTGCAATTCATCAATTTAAGCTTTTATTTAACGAAAAATTACACACATCAACAATCTTTGCGATTGTCAAAATTTTCTATGCATTTGTCAAAAATTTCACTAGCTTCATGAGCTACTGAAATTTTCTTCATCTCATAGTTATCAAATTCACACACGCTCACGGAATGTAAAAAGGAAATAAGCATTTTCCAAAGCAAACTCTTTTAACGAGCAAAACTAATTTTTTTTTGAGTAATCATATTTCAGGTAACTCGATTAATCATCGTTTTGAGTAATCAAAATCTTGATTACTCGAGTAATTGATTAACCGAATAACTGATTAACCAACTTGCTCGAGTAATCGAATAATCGCGCAGCGCTGATAGGCACAGATACAAATTTACACTTTAACAGGCCTATTCTGCGTTGGTAACAAAATTTTGTACTATCATCGTTCCAACTTTCTTTGAACTTCCTAAAAGTTTATAACAGTCTTACTTATTGTTAAGAAATTGTTGTAAGTATTAACTTGGAGTAAATTAGCGTCCTCAGTTATTGAAATATCGGAGTTTTCGTATATTCTAAAAATTACCGTTATACGGGAAGCCGGTGGAATTTTAGTCCGATTTAAATAATTTTCAACGAATTGCTTTTTCGTACCAAGGTTATTAAGTGCACCGAGTTTGGTAGAAATTGATAAATCGGTTACCAAGATACGCATTTGTGGCCATCAATGGGCGGCGCCATGCCCAAAATCCAAAAATGTATAATAATCTAATTTTCTGCTCAGTGGTCATGGCAATAATCAATTTTGAGTCAGTAAGCTAGTAGTTACTGATTATATGGGAGGTGGCCGTGGCTATTGCCCGATTTCAGAGATTTTCAACAGATTTCTTAGCTAGATCATAAGCAAGGCTCGTACCGAGTTTGGTAAGGATTGGTGAAGCAGCTACTAAGATACAGTATTTCATTATAAGTGGGCGGGGTTATTCCCCTTTTTCAAAAAGTTCATAATAAAATTATTTTGTACCAAAATTCCACTTCACATACTAATTTTCAACAATTTGGATTCAATATTTTTTACTGGAATATCAGTTTTTGCATTTTTCGAGAAAACACCGTTATATGAGTGGGCGTGGTTACAGTCCGATTTCGCCCATTTTCAATACGAAACCATAAATCACAGTTTAAAACTTTATACATATATGTACAATTTTAGTCTAATGAAGTGCAAGTGTTTCAAAGGGCTAAAAACTGATGTTTGAGATTTTTTTTAAGTGGCAGATTTTTCCATTTATCTAAGCATGAATTTATTTAGTCTAATGAATACATTTCTTATGAAATAAAATGCGGGAGACCGTTCGCAACAAAATTTAAAAAAATCAACGTAAGTTTTGGTGAATTACTCTTGTTATGTAAAAAACCGCAGGCAGTCTCAAAAAAAAGGCAAATATCAACACGACTTTTAAGTCGGTTGAAATTTGCACTCCATTAGGCTAAAATTGTAAATTTGTTGTATTTTCCTAAATTATGTATAAAACTTTAAAATGTGATTTATAGGGTTTTGGTTAAAGCTTGGACGGTATTTTTTATAGAAAAATAACAAAAAAAAAATTGCTCGAAAAATGTTACGAATATTAAAAAATCAAAACGTGGTCACATGAGTCACTTCTTAAAACTTTCATTCAGTAATCGTACAATAAAAATAAACTTGTAATTTTTAATTTCATTTAGGATGCAAAAAAAAATCTCAGTGTACACATAAATTGTGTAGATTTATTGCATGGCGAAATTATAAGTAATAAAATAGCTTTCTCGCTTTATTTTCTTGACTTTCGGTTATCTAATTAAAATTTTTAAAGGCAAATTTTCAAATAAGATAGTGTCAAATATTTTTTCGCGCTCTAATTACTACACTTGGTATAATGTCACAATGGATGTATTGTGATTTCACTTCAATATAAAACTTTTGAGCAGCCCCAAACCCCAAAGCATAGTGACTTGGAGCAAGGCAGAAATTAAAAATCAATTGGCTGTGATCGAAGGACTGTGACATAAAAACCCAGAACATTTTTGGTACGAATTTTGGTAGTACGAAAAAAATGTGAGCATAAATCACTTACATTTCCAAATTATACTAATAACTTGAGTATTTAATTAGCAAAATATATACTTTTTCCCTATTAGCCATTTCTTAAAAGTTTCGAAATTTTTTGGTACTTTTAGAATGGCTTTGAAAGCATTTTCTATGTAAATTTCGGTTCTATAAAATTTAACGTTTTCCTATATGGTGTCTTTCGCCCGTATGTCAGAAACATGAATGTGTAAAAATTAAAATTTTGGAAGATCAAATTTGAAAGTTTTGTTTACGAGACTCAAAATTGGTAAATTTGCACATTTATGCTTCTGTCATAAAGATGACGATATGTACACTTGTGATAAGCTAATTAAGTCAGCAACATTTTGCTCAATTTTGGCTATTTTTCTTTCGTTTATTTAATGTTTGTTATATTTTTCCATAAAAGTCTAGCTCATTATATAACAAATACCACGTAAATCCAGATTTCAAACTTTGTGCAAAAATTATGAAAAATCTGCAAAGTTTAAGCTATATTTTCAACTTTTTATTCAGATTTTTTAGAATTGTTAAATTTATTTTGTATGGAAAAAAATTTGTAATGCAGTCAGAAAAAAAAATTATTAAAAATCAACGCGATTCTTTAGCAACTTAAGACTTGCCCATTATTACCCTAGAATTTAATGTGTTATTAAACTGCGTACTCAAAAAAAATCTAAAAAATCTGAATAAAAAGCTGAAAATTTAGCTGAAACTTTGCAGATTTTTCATAATTTTTGCACACAGTTTGAAATCTGGATTTATAAATTATATTAAATAAACGAAAGCAAAATATCCAAAATTTATCAAAATGTTGCTGGCTTAATTAACTGATCACAAGTGTAGAATGTCTATGGCAGAAAGGAAGAAAGGTATACTTTAGACCAGCCGTGCGCAGCGCAGGGCACTTACCTATTGAATTCTGCCAGCGCAGGGCACTTGCTTATGGAGTTCTGCCGGCGTTGAGCATGCCTGCAAACACGCTCTGCTTGGGAAGACAGCGAAACCTTCATTCAACCGCACGACTTGTTCGTACGCACACAGGGACATCAATTGCACGCACACAACAAAAATGCTCTGCCGAAGCTGCCCACCTCTGCTTTAGACCAATACATAATTCTCTATATTACCCAAACTAACGAGAATTTTTTAATTAGGCTGCGAATGGCACACTAAACTAAAGTGAACCTTTCGACTTTATTCCTGACAAACAACAACAACAACCAAAAAGAATATATTAGCGCATTTACAAAATTTTTAATACAAATCTTATTTAGGAAAGGACGACATTTTTGGAGAAAATCCATGTAATTACTCAACAATTGGAAAATCTAACGGAAATGTTCGCGCCCTAACTTATTGTGATATTCACAAAATCCACAGGGACGATTTACTAGATATATTAGATTTGTATCCGGAGTTTTCTGAGAGCTTTGCTAATAACCTTACTTTGACGTATAACATGCGGGATGTTAGTAAACAATTACAAATATGAATATGTACATATATCTATATTAATTGCACTGTTTCCATTTAAGGATTTTCAAGCTGGAGTTGAAGTAAAGCATAGATACCTAAGAGCTAAATCTTTAGATAGAGAAAGAAGTACGAGCGATATAACATCCATAAGAATGTGAGTTTTAATGTACACATACATACATATATATGCATGATTTAATAATAAATGGTTTACTCAGAAAACAGTTTTCTCGCTCCCTCTTGACAAAATCGGCTCCCTTAGCAAGGCACTGTGTGTGGGTTCGTAAGGGAGTTAAGGGAGTATTAAAACTCTAATGTCACTAGTGAGCAAACCTTTAATTATTGAATCATGATACATATGTACATAACGTTAGTCCGTCATAATTCAAAAATAAGGAAGCTTCGTTTATCCTAAACATACAAACAATAGTTGTGTTTTTTTACAAATTATCCAGTAACTTGCCAGCAACTCTCCAGTAACTTTATTTCTAAGAATTCGCTCTCATAGAAAAAATTTGCAATAAAGTACGCGAACGCTTTTCCAGTAATAATTTGCAAGTTTCATGGACAGCTGATAAATTGGTTGTTTATTCGCAGCAAATTCCTAATAAAACAATATATTTTATATATAAATAGGTTTATTTTGTGAACTTCAACAATAAAAGCCCACAAACAGTTTCCTTATTAGTTTAAATTTCATCCAGCAACATGCGATCAGCTGTTTTTCGTCCTGGCAAATTCTTATAAGTAAAAATATATCCCGTAAAATCCAGTAAAAACTTGCAACTTCAACTGTCATTTTTCGCACTCTCAATTTCCCCTACTTGCAAGTTTTTGCGTACGAAAACGCCAAAACATGAAAATTCGTAAAAACTTTTACTGGATTTTACTGGAAATGAGGAAAAAAACGCAACTAATAAAGATTAAAATAACGAAATGTCTCAATTCGAATATTTTAATTATTTAAAAATTATTGGCATTCAGCGCATCGCTGCTAATATCACCGATGGCGGTTTGTTTCTCGTAGATTGCGGATTTGTATACCATTTTTCTACATCAGGTAATTTTCCCCAAGGTATTTTCATTTTAAGTTTGCATTGCAAATGAAAAGATATTCAAACTCTAACATGGAAAATGTTACTCATACGCCCTGGACGAATATGTACATATCGTCCCGCTTCTGCCTTAACCACGTATCTACAATTTTTGGGAAAACTAATATTACCACTTATAACAGCTGTTTAAGCGTCACATTATTTGAGAATAAAGACTTAATGAGGGTGCTCACTACTTTTAGTGGAACCAGAAATATCAAGTAGGAAATGCGTTTATTGTATCCTAGGGGAAGAAATTAAAAATTTTTTCTTACACTCTCTAAAATATCTCTATTGCAGATAATGCCCTGTATGCAGCTTTCAAGAGAACGGTCAAGAAAAAATTGCCATTATTTCGTGTGTGTGTCCAAGGAATTTTGACATTTTTGATACTTCACAGACTTTTTTGCAAACGAACAGGCTTTAATACAAAGTTTGAATTTTGAAAATGAACTGATCTGGAAAAACGGTATACAGATCCATAATATAAAGTTTTCGTGATTTTCCCTACAGTGTAATTAAATCGCAGTTGCCCCACTTAGACAAGGACCATAGTGACGCGACAAAGAGAGCGACAAGACATTTTCGGATAATAGCGAAGAAAGAGACAAGAAACGTCAAAACATAGTGAAGCAACCGTCAGCTCAGAAAGCAACGAAAACTTTTTTTTTGTCTTCTTCGCTATGCTCTTTGTCGCTTTCTTCGCTTTCGCTTCACTAAGTGCTGCCACATTGAAAAATAAAGGCTTGTTTTTGTCGCTATTATCCGAAAATGTCTGGTCACTCTCTTTGTCGCGTCACTATGTTCTTTGCCTTAGTAGGGAGCAGCATTTTGAGAGCAAAATAAGGAGTGTAAACGCGTCTCCTGGAAAATCCCGCTTTTTGTCTTATGACGGTCTTTTAGTAAATGAGCGATATGTACCGCATATGAATATGAACTTATTTTGTTCAGTTATGACGGCTTTGCATTCCATAATAAATGTATTGTATTTGGATGCTGGAATTCTTGTTTTTTTTTTAGTTTCGGTATGCATCAAAAAAATAAACCCAAAAACAATTCATGTCCTGTGAAGACCCAAAACAAAGATTCTATAAACGATGGAAGGGAACCATCAAACTATCAATTTGATATTCAAAAACGGGGTATACATTTTGACATTATATTTACTGCTTACAAGTTAGTGAATATTTATATTTTCTGCAGATGATATGGAAAACATGCAAGCATTTTATAAAAATACGAAATCCAGGCCAGCTTCACTAACTCGACACAATTTGCCCAAGAATAGCTTACAAGAAAGCAACGTCCAGGAATTAATCAACCGAAATCATAAAGTAAAATATATTAACGAAATAAACCTATCGACATTCGAGAAACAAAAACAGCGAGCTACGTGGATTCGTCAAAACAAATTAGCTAACAGTACTGCCCAAGAAAAAATATTACAAGATGCTTCTTTCTATCTTGGTCAACAAGGAAATACCAATCACCCAAGGCAAGAATTTTCATTACTTTATACGTAGTTAAAGAAAAAAAAAACATAAAACATTTTTTACAGGGAAGGCGTCAAGTGTTTTGATAAGGTAATACCTACTCCGAACGCCACGATCGCTACAACGGAATCATGGGATGATCTAGATAGTGTGTGATTGCCTTTTATTAGTTCCATATACTGTTGACGGAAGAAAATAACTTAAATAAAAATTAATTGAACACAAATTACGTGTGATATGAGATGTAGCGTTATTCTTACTCAATATCATTTCCAGAGAAAAGTTTATTGAACTAAAAATTAATACTAATTGAACATGGAATTGGTCGACCAAATAGCAAAGCAAACACACGTCTTGGTTTACTCGGCGAAAGCCGCCTACGCAAAAACAAATTCATAAAAACACTGTGGACCGCGTATACAATGTCGGACTGGCGAAGGTATTTTTTTAAGTGCGGGCGAAAGCCGCCTACATAGAAATGAGTTCTGCGCAAAACGACTGTTGTTGTTGTTGCAGGAGCAGTGCCGAACTCTCGGGGTTCGTCCACAAAACCGAGCGTGTCGATAGGCGTGGTCCATAGCGCTTCCGGTATCGAGTTTGTCGGGTTAGAGGTACATGCGAAGAGATGTTGGGTGTTGTGTGGACCCTGCCGCGGGGCCGGTGTCTGAAAGTTCTGAGTTCAGCCACCCTAAACGGAGTTGGGCAAGGGTTCATCTCGTCTTTCTCGAAAGTTCCGCTTCTTCAATGTTGATGGGCGGCGGTCGACCGACGACGCAGTTGTCGTTTCGGGTGCTAAGACTCGTCGTGACTGCATCAGTGTGGAGGTTATTGGGCGCCGCTCGGTATTTTTCTGCATCGAATAAATGGTCTATGTACTGCTCGATGTCAGATTTCCAGTGGTGCAGGTTCCGAGGCGGGTCGTTTCTGAGGTGGTTTCCACAAAACACTGCTTCAAAACATGGTGTTGTGCTGTTTCACCGCCAGTATCTGGCTTTCTTCATAGAGGTGATGCTCTGACGACATGAGATGGTAGCCTGTGGACATACGTAGAGCTGCATTCTGCCAGGTTTGTATGTTATTCCCCTGCGTATCGCTCGTACCTGCCGACAACACTGGCGCTTCGCAGTTGGCCACCGACCGGCCGATCGCTTTATATGTCATGAGCAAGGTCTCTTTGTCGGCTCCCCAGGTGATGCTGGCTAGTGACTTTGGAACTTTGTACCTGGCCCGCATTTTTTCACAGGTGACTGAGGCCTGCGCCGAGAAGGTGAAAAGACTTGCGAACGTTACTCCCAAGATTTTGGGAAGAGTGACCGTCGGTATCCTTTGCCATCGACGTAGACGTCCAGTTCCAGCCTGATCTGAGATGTTGAGGCTTCAGACAGTGAACAAGTTTGAAAGATCGGTGAAGTAGCCAGTGATTTCCCCGCAAAGACTGTCGACATTTGGTCCCATTGCCATAATCCTGCAATCATCGACATAAATGGGTGTCGAGGAGAATACTTAGACTTGGCGTTTCGGAATTCGACTGATGATTGGCATACACACAGATAGCTGGTTATCCATCAGCTTGGTCCGATATGAAAGCGACGGGTACAGAACGTCTTGGCAAAGGGAGGCATGGTTCACCGTCTCGAATGCCTTTGACTTTGATGTTCAGACCCTCACTTATCTGTGTGGTGATAGCTTTAATGCCGTGGTCGTGCNTGAGAAGGTGAAAAGACTTGCGAACGTTTCTCCCAAGATTTTGGGAAGATTGACCGTCGGTATCCTTTGCCATCGACGTAGACGTCCAGTTCCAGCCTGATCTGAGATGTTTAGGCTTCAGACAGTGAACAAGTTTGAAAGATCGGTGAAGTAGCCAGTGATTTTCCCGCAAAGACTGTCGACATTTGGTCCCATTGCCATAATCCTGCAATCATCGATATAAATGGGTGTCGAGGAGAATACTTAGACTTGGCGTTTCGGAATTCGACTGATGATTGGCATACACACAGATAGCTGGTTATCCATCGCTTGGTCCGATATGAAAGCGACGGGTACAGAACGTCTTGGCAAAGGGACGCATGGTTCACCGTCTCGAATGCCTTTGACTTTGATGATCAGACCCTCACTTATCTGTGTGGTGATAGCTTTAATGCCGTGGTCGTGCTGTGTATTTTACGGAATCCATGTTGTAATTTCAGATGCTTCGTCAGGCTGCGGAAGAGCAGTGCTTCCATTGTTTCTGCCTCTGGAGATAGAAGGGAGATGGGACGGTATGAGAGTTCTGCCGTCCGCCTTCCTCCCTAGCTTAAGAAGGGGGAAGAATGAACCTACCTATTTTCCACACCTTGGGGATTATCAGGATGGCAGTGAAATGTTGAAGGAAGCTGTGATGTACTCGACTCCCGCTGGTCCAAGGTATTTTAGCATCTACATGGAGATTCCGTCTGGGCGTAACGCCTTAGATTCTTTGGCGTTGTTGTGGTACGTCTCAAAGGACGAGTTTGTGCGCTTTACGTAAGAACACTTCGGCGTAGCTAGTATTTAAGTGATGAGGGTATTTCGGCCGAGGACCGCCTAAGCAAAAAGGAGTTCTGGACATAAACGCGTGTCCGAAATAGAACTGCCGAAAAGGTGAGATGAATCTACTGATCACACCTTTTTGATTCCACCATAGTGGTGACANGCACACTGCGGCGGCCGAGGACCGCCTACGCAAAAAGGAGTTCTGGACATAAACGCGTGTCCGAAATAGAACTGCCGAAAAGATGAGATGAATCTACTGATCACACCTTTTTGATTCCACCATAGTGGTGACAAACTTGATAATTTTTCTGGTAGTGGGTAAACTGCAATCAGCTGTTCGTTATTTACTTGGGGTTTACATGTTTAGAAAATTACTTTCAACTTACATAGACTCGCAAGTTTTTACTAATACGCTTTTACTTTTGCAAATTGTCTATTAGCTTGAAAACAATTTTTCTTTCAAGACGATAGCCAATTTTTCGTTCGGTTTCAACATCTGGTCATATTTTTGGGAAGTAAGTTTTTGATGATTTTTGATTTGAATAAATTGAAAGCGATTTTTTCAACGTGTAAATGCGGCATTATTCAATTTTATATCCGCCCGTTTTCGAAATGTATAAGAGTGCAACCCCACAAGCTTTTTAGGCGTTTAGCGCTTCTCAGACTTTCAGCTATGGCTGAAGTGTAGAGCTAAATTCCTGAAAACCGCGGAATGCCTGAAAAGCTTGTTGTGGGGTTTTCTCTAACACATGTGAGTAAGTAAAATTCACTGGTTTTCCTGTTACAATTTTCTTTATTTTATCTTTTTTTGTTTTTATTTTTGTTTTACAGTCTGTTAGACTTATATTACAAAAATGATTTAACATTCTTAGAATTAGATTTAGATTTAAAATTTAAGTATTAAATATGATATGCTCTAAGGAAATTTTTAAATAACATTATTTCTTTATCACTGCAATTATTTTACATCAATATAAGAGCATGCCATTGTCCGGAAGTTATGTAGACGGTTGGAAAGGCCGCGTTTCCAATCCGCGCTATACTTTTTGGGTAACTCCGTATCTTGATATCTCCTGTGTGGTCGAAAAGGCCGAGTTTCCGATCCGCTCAGTTGCGCTTTCGTGACGGTTGGAAAGGCCTAGTTTCCAATCCGCTCATTTATTGTTTATGATCTAAGGTTTTTAATGTACTTTAGGTAGTCGGAAAGGCCGAGTTTCCAATCCACGCTATTGTTCATACATCACTATCTAATAGGCTGCGTTCTACAATAGTCATATAGCAGCCTCTTGAAGAGAGTGATAGTATCAAAATATTTTCTAACGTCTGGTAATTCATTAAACCACTTTTTTTTATTTTTTTGTCCACTTTCGTTCTATACTTCGGGATGTATGGGTCCCATTTATATAACGGAGATTCACGCTCAACCAATTCAAGATTTCAAGCATACATTGTCGTGTGTCGTACGGTTTGTTGAGGATGAATCTCATCCCTCGGTTTTGCAGTTTTTGCAGCTTCTCTACCTGCGAGTCCCCCGCTAGGAAGAAAATCGTAGGGCAGTATATAAAGTGAGGTTCTACTATCCGGTCAGGCGATTTTGAGCTCGAAATATTTAACGTATATATACCCCCTGTCACCAGCTACCCGGCAGGATATCACCCTGAAATAGGTGCACTACTCAGAGGTGAAAACCGTATGGTAGTTGACAACTTTAACGCACACCACGCTCTTTGGCACTCAAGCCTGTCAAATGATCGTAGGGGAATACGTCTGGCTGAGCAGATAGACGATTCGACATTCTGCACAATGAACAACGACGCACCCACCTGGATTATGGGCAGCTGCTGCAGCTCGCCAGACCTAACAATTGGCAGCGCTGGTCTGATAACAGCGTAAAATGGCGAGCTATGCTGTTCCTAGCATCAGACCATCTGCCCATAGTCATCTCGATTGATAAACCTGCCGACTTTGCTTCCGCGGATCACCGGACCTATGTCAACTTTTCCAAAGCTGACTGGAAAGGCTTCGCGGATGTTACTGAGGCCGTCTTCACTGCACTTCCTATACCAACCGACGTTCATGTAGGTGAACGTAAGTTCCGCAAGGTTGTCACCGCTGCTGCAGCTCGCTTCATCCCAGCAGTATGTGGTAAGGATCCACGTCCGAACTTTCCTGCTGAAGCGGCTGTTCTAGCTGATGAGCGCGACAGCCTTCGTCAGGCCAATCCCGGAAATCCCCGTATCAGGGATCTCAATTCGGAGATTCGGCAACTTGTGAACGTACATAAGCGGAAGAAATGGGAAGAGCATCTGAGACCTGCAACTTCGCCTCTGGTGTGAGTACGCTTTGGTCAACCGTGAGGTCATTGTCCAACCCGGCGAAGCGTAACGACAGAGTTGAAACAGACTTTGGTGACCACGCTTCGTCGGCCTCGGAGCGATGCGCGACCTACATTAGCCGGCAGTTCATTCTGCATCCTCCGGTGGATAAAGCCAAACGTCGAGTGACCAGAAAGCTGCATTATTAACAAAAATGCCAAAACCCTGTGCGCCCCTTATTTTCACCAGCGGTGAGGTAAGGGTAGCCATCGGGAAGGCAAAAGCCTCCAAAGCCATTGGACCCGACGGAATATGCATGTTGATGCTAAAAAATTTGGATCCTGCTGGAGTAGCGTACCTAAAGGAGGACCTCAATTTGTCTATTGCCACTCTCGTCATTCCAGCCATCTGGAAAATGGGGAGAGTGGTCCCACTGCTCAAACCGGTAGCGAAGACACTTCCTGCCTTGCTACTCCCGTATTTAATGATCCACCTGACCCCAGCGAAGCATCAGCATGGGTGTTGTTCTATCCCCACTTCTGTTTAATTACTATATCTCAAAGTTCCCTCAACCACCAGAGGGTGTCAATATTGTCTCCTATGCTGACGATTGTTCGATCATGGCGTCCGGGAATGGAATTGATGACTTGTGCCCGAAAGAAAACGGCTATCTCGCCGAACTTTCTTCACTCCAAGGAGCCTTGCCCTATCCCCTGGGAAATCCTTGGCAACCCTATTCACCACCTGGACGAAAAGGTCAGACTGCAACTGTGTATTCACGCCGATGGCATAGCAATACTGACAGTAAATACCCGAAAATTCTCGGAGTTACCTTCGACAGTCTGGTCTCCTTCTCGGCACCATGCAGCCGTAATTGTAAACAATATACAGAGCCGCAACAATGTCCTTAAGTCGCTGGCCGGCAGCACTTGGGGCAAAGATAAAGAAACGTTGTTGGCAACATACAAGGCAATTGGCCGGCCGGTTCTAAACTGTGCAGCGCCCGTGCGATCGTCTGGGACGCAGTGGATGGAGCTACAGACTTGCCAGAATGCGGCACTACGGACAGCGACCGGATGCCTCCTGATGACGCCCCAACACCACCTACACGACGAGGCCCAAATGCTCCCAGTCAAGGAGCATAACACAATGCTCTGCAACCAATTCCTTGTGGGGTGCCACAGACGTGGTGATCCTATCAAACAGCTGCTTGCAGAAGAGCCCTCGCCAAGGCACGTCAGGAGGCATCCTACGAACTGACGGACAACTGACGGCTTCCCTTAAATGGAAAAGGTTTTAATTAGACTTAAAAAATTAATTTTAGTATATTAAAGTGCAAGATTGAAGTTGCCAAAAATTGCGTTGAGTTTTGGCAATTTTTTTTTTTGACAGTGTAAAGCTTCCATACAAAGATATTTTTCGAACATATTTTGCAACCTTGCGGAGTACTGTCAGCTTTTCTTTTTATCACATCACGATGTAGCGAACAAATATGGCACTTACAGAAACCGCTACTTGGGATTTGCCGATTTTGACAATTCTTAAGTAAAAGTAAACAACGCCTCAGCAACTTTAGATGCACTGAAATTTGCTAATACTTTCACGAAAATCGCCGTTTTTTTAACATTTTCGCCATTAATTCTTTTTATAAATCACAATATATTTTGCAATTTAACATAATAAAAACGCGTTTCCTCTCGAAAAACTTAATATTGAGAAAATTTACTATTTTACAGTTTATTATATCCTCCCATTAGGGGTTTGTTTACTTTTACTTGAGAAATTTCATCGCGCGATTTTTTATTCCAAATTTTCCTTTTTTAGGTTTTTTATTTTTTTTTAGAGTACCCACCGTTTCGCTAGAAAAAA
>NW_016168433.1:0-1452 GCF_001687245.7 Rhagoletis zephyria | reverse complement strand
CACGGAAAAGCGGTTATCGAGTAATAGTCGTCGTTTATCTACTAACAGTCGACACTCGAACGTGAAGGTTTGTGCGAGCCATGATAAAAACATTTTAAGGTGAGACCGCCGAGAGGCAGCCCGAACATTTTTGAAGTTTGCCAACATAACAAACATGTTTTCATATTTTCAATCTCACGAATACATTCTCACTTTTAGGGCCGGTTGCTCAAAGCCTGATTGACACTAATCACCGATTAACATCGTTATCGACGTTTTCGGCTCCATGCAAATAACATGGTGTCGGTAACGTCGATAACGATGTTTAACCGGGGATTAGTGTCAACCAGGCTTTGAGCAACCGGCCCTTAGTCTCAAAATGGTCTCAAATGAAAGAAAATTGGAATATTTTCATCTATTTATTTTTTGTTTTACTTTTTTTTGGCCTTTGAGATGCTCTGAAAATTTCAACTTTATAAAGTAGAAAAACTTCAAAAAATATATGATGGCCGACGAATTGAGCGAGCGGTTTTACCGTTAAATATTTGTATCATGGTGCGAGCTATATAAGCTAAAACTGATGAAGTAATAAAGAAGAGACGTCAAAATTATTATCTGCAACGCCAATCACTGTCCGATTTAAGGCCCGTCCACATACAACTTTGGCGTTGCGTTGGCGCTGGTGTCACTTTGACAGCAGCGCGAGTACCGCCCGTGCTTGCTACAATGAACGCTTAGCAGAGAATACTTTGGTCACTAAATTAACATACTAGCGGAGATAAATCAAAATTTTATATCAATAATTGCATTAAAAACTATATTTCTTGTCCGCATTTGATTAAAAAGGAAAATTAAATCACATAATTTTGATTATTTGGAACAGCTGACGAACGAAGCGCGCGAAAAATTGCGAGTTGGTCATCTTTTTGCGTTGTGTTGGCGTTGGCGTTGCCCAACTTTGGTTATGTGAAGACTTTCATATAAATGCATGGATTCATAGTCAGCTGTCGAAGCGACGCCAACGCCAACGCAACGCCAAAGTTGTATGTAAACGGGCCTTAACCGTCATGAAAATATTGAACACGGTGTTTGAAACAAATTGGAAATAGGCGTGATTAGTGAAAAAGTGTTCATTACACACAACTCTTAAGAAATTTGCTACGTTTCCTACTAAGGTTAACATCGTGTCCACATGCAAAAATTATTGCCTACCAACTGTAATTTTCAATGCATGATGTAAATTTTAACAGAGGCAATATTTGTGCGTGGGCCTTTTTTGAGCAATTTGCGGCCTCCCTTGGCGAAATATTGCCTGATAACATTATCACGATAAAAACATTTGACTGTGAAGTCGCCCGTAAGTTTTACTTCAATCAGCTCAATATAAATAATACAAGTCGCCCTGTTCTGTTTCAAAGTGATTAAGATTCAGCATCGACCACAATCAATGTTATTATTGACGCTTACTGTATA
>NW_016168432.1:0-19291 GCF_001687245.7 Rhagoletis zephyria | reverse complement strand
CTTCATTTTCATCTTCATCTTCATCTTCATCTTCATCTTCATCTTCATCTTCATCTTCATCTTCATCGTCTTGGTCTTCATCTTTATCTTTTCCTTTATTCTGATCTAAATATGTCCATTCTTTTCTTCATTTACATATTCACCCCCACCATTGTTATTAGGTTAGGTATTTTAATTTTCCTTCCTCTTTGTCTATGTATTTAGGATTCTTTACTTTTATTTTAATTTCTGTATTTATCCCTTTCTTCTTCTCCATACTCAACTTTACCTTCTTCCTTGTTTGAGGCTAATCTATTCATGTACATACATACATACATCTTATTCCTAAACTGCTGCTTAGCACGTTTCTTTAATTCACTATCAATATTAAAGCATACATTTAGGGGGCATTTCCGCCCCAACCATGTACATGTATGGCATTGGTATTGGTGTGACTTTTGAATTGATTTTTTCGCTCTATTTTAAACTAATTTCAAATTCTAAAAATTGCCTGCACATCAGCATCAAAATACCTTTCTAATGATATATAATTGTTCATACCTTAGAAGTATAGTTTAGTCGTAAAAGGGGTGTAAAAGAAACATGATTGCCTATTTATATAACTGATATATATTTTTTTTGTTGAAGAAAATCCGTGAAAAATATTTCCAAAAATTACCTTAAAAACTTTTTCAAGCAATTTTTACTAAAAGGCTTTCAATTTAGATGAAACTTTCTAAACTTGGATTTATTCGAATTTCGTGAGACGATGAACTATACTTAAAAAAATAAACATTAAATAAACAAAAAAAAACAAAAAAACAAATAGCCATAATTGTTAAAGTGTCGTGTCCCTGTTTAATTTTCCACCACTATAAATGTGGATCTTTGAATTTTATCTCAATAACAAAGCCTTTTATTTTTATATAAGTAGATTTGTCATATTTTTGTAATATTTGTATCCTTTGGCATTAAAAAAAAATTGAACCATTTGAACCGAACCGAACCACGGTTCAGCAATACTCATGTACCGGTTATTGAACCGTTACACGCTTTTTCTAAGTAGTTCGAACCGCGCCGTTTTTTGGGGTGGTTGGCAGCCCTGGTATAAAATACAGAAGAGTGCAAAATTTAAGCAAAATTTACGGATTTGAGTTTACTATAAGTCTAAGTCGGCATTTACCTATTGAATTTATCCAAGTCAGCGGCCGTTGAAATATCACATAGTAGTTTTCGAATCTTCAATCGTTATTTAATGATTTTTATTTTTTCGATAAAAATTAACAGTTATTCTTAGTTTTTATAAGGTGTTATTAGAATGAGCACAGATTTGGCTTAAAAACAGTTTCTTCGGAGAAGTGCTGAGCTTGATGTATCGAGCTAAAATGAGGCTATGTTGAGCAATAAAATGTTTTTTTTGTCGAAAAAAATGACTTTTCAAATTGCCTGGCTGAAAATCTGGCTGTGAGTTGTTGTTGCACCTTTTGCTTTGTGACTGGACAGGAACTTCTACCGACAGGCTGCAAAGAGATTGTGGCCGGAGTGGTGCTGGAAGCTTGCCTTCCGTTTATCACAACATGATGAATTTGGCTTATCGTTTTACGTTCTGGAGAAAGCCACGTGGCCTAGTTGATCTTCTTATGCTGGCGCCTAGTGCTACAGACTACCATATTTTGTGGTGCTGGCGCTGTCGATATGAAGTCTCAGTCCGCGTGGGGGATAGTCGATTTTTCGCAGAGATCTTGGGATTTAACTTCTCTGTGGAAGTTAAAATTGTGCTAACTATTGCCAAGATATAACTTTTATAGCTGAATCGAAAAAACTGCACTTTCAGAACACGTCACCTCTATGTCAACTGCATGCCACAAAATAATCCTTCCAATAATGTTATTTTTTTTTCGAAATTATATAAACTCATAATTTTACTTCATAAAATTTGACAGAAATTTTTACCTACATTAAATGGCACTATTTATACAGAGGCGAATGCGAACACCTAATACCACACCCAAAAGAAAGTCATTATTTGGTTATAGTAGAATCATAGTTTCGGTGTGTTGAGATAAATATTTCAGCTGATTTTTTTCTGGGTGTACATAAGCTACCAATAATCTAGTTTTCAAGACTTTTATGAACTTTTAAACTATCGAGGATGTGAACTCAATAAGAGGGATTAAAGAATAAGCGAAAAAACTGAACAAATGAAAAATTAGAAGAATACTTACTTTTCTTAAACCAAAACATTGAATCAAATACAAATTTTTCCTTCTTTTTACGCTTGGGAGCTAATATTTCGCTATCTTATAAAAGGGAAAATAAAAGGAAACACACGAAAATGGACCCTAAAGAAAACTCTGCGGAGACTGAAGGGCAAGTAGGTTTTTGACTGCTGCAACGCGCAGTCAATCAGGCAATTCCCCGAGCTGCCCCACCAAAGCTGCAGCCGATACTTCCGCTAGACCCCAGCAAGGATACGCAGTCCATCAAAAAGGCGCCTGAAGTGAAATTTGTGGCGCAGCGTAGAAACATAAAACGAAATACGATAGGCTACCGCAAAACCAAAAAAAAAAAGGAATGAATAGCGCCACAATTTTTATAAGAGCAACAGAAACAAATGAAAACATAGAACGGAAAAGCGGCCAACTGTATCAATGTGTGTGTGTGCATATACATACATATACATATTCGTAAATTTACGGCTGCATTTTAACGTATGTATGTACGTTAAGTGTGTATGGGGCGTTCGGGTCATAAATTCGGTTACAAAACATCCGTAACGTATACGCCACCGGGCACCAATTGCTTGAAAAGAAATGCCGCTGAAGCGAAGCGATACGAATGCTAAAAACATTCTTCGCACAGCTATTAAGGCGAGTTATTTGAATACGGCAAACATGCATACGCACACACACACACACACATATGGGCGCATATGAAAATACTACATAGTAGCATGCCGCAAGCAAAGAATACAATGTTGTTGTGGCGGTGCAAGTGCTTCATGTATCGCATAGAAATACGAACAAATGTGGTTGAAACCCCCATTTTAATGCAATAAAAAAAGGAACAAATATATATGTACATACATATATACTTAAAGTAGCCGAGCGTGTGTATGTAGCTGTGGTGGCATTTAATGCTCGCCAGTAGCTAGCATAAACCACGAATTGGCTTGCCGGTTGATGGGTTGCACGGTCTGATGTCGATGATAAAAAAAAAGTCTTTTGCTTACCCAGTCCACTTCTTACGGTACTGCATTACTCTATATTTCACTGCCACCTCATTTTCTTTCCCATTATTCGTTGTTGTTCTTAGCACTTTAGCGATGCCAAAATAAATGAGCTCGGGGATACCAATTCACAGTGGAAATCATTATACAAATGTGGGCAAGACTGAAACGGCGGCGATTGATTGGGCCAACAGGGGGAAAACCACTTTTTATTTAGGAAATGTAAGATTTTTAGAAACTGAAGCTACTAAGTGGCCACATTTCTTGATAAGAATGGAAAAAAGTCATTACACCCTTGAGCTTAATATTTTCTTTAAATTGCCCGAAACATATACGCCTTTTACGTCACACATTTATTATAGAGAAAAGGTTCGTTGTGGAAAATGTACAAAATGTTTGCAAAAAATGCAGTACTGGGCGCTTATCGGCGTCTTCAAATCACTGGATCTAAGTAAATAGGAAATTGTCAGGCCGACACCGATCGATGGTGCACCAAGGTATTTTATTTATTTATTTATTAATCAACAAACAAGATGCTTGTAGACTATATGATAAATATTTACATTAGGGCGGGTCAATTTTTTATTTTGACTATACGCGTATAACATTAGAGGATCCTACGTGTAATTCTAAGCAACTCTGCCAAAGAAACCATGGGTCTAAAATCAATTTGAAATTAGCCGAATTGCGACAATAGGTTTCTGGTGGAAGTTTTAAGAATAAAATATGAAAACAGAAACGGAGTTCCTCATATCAAAAAACCTCTTAAGGGAAATTTTTTATGTACAATTTAAGCAAAAATCGCCCATAAAAATGTACTAGCCCTAATATACATATATTCATAAGATGAAAAAGAATAAGGAGATCCCTTATGTCACATACCTTATGAGTAAATTCTTAAAAGTATACTTAGAATAAGAAAAATCGGAGTCTAGGTAAGAAGGAGAAGCATTAAGTTGGGATAGCACCCTCCTTAAAGGAACATTAATCCCTTAAACAGTTTTAGCAACACTCCCAATTTATTACGAATGATAGGATAGGATAGAACGATAGGACGGGATAGGATCTACAAATTTCATCGGACGCAAAGCAAAGCGTATAAAAGCCCTATGAACAGACTCCAATCTATTCACATAAACTTTATGAAAAGGTCTCCAAACAAATACCACGTATTCCAACCTCGACCGAACTAAAGACTAGTACTGCAGTTTGAGAGTATAGGGATCGGAAAACGAAGAGCAATTACGACGAATAAAGGCCAACATCGCGAATGAGCTAAATAATAATAAAAACATCTAAGTTTTTAAATTCAGTAATTGTTTTTGGCGGGACGTTTTTTGAAACA
The DNA here is from genome assembly GCF_001687245.7 of Rhagoletis zephyria. Lineage (NCBI taxonomy): Eukaryota > Metazoa > Arthropoda > Insecta > Diptera > Tephritidae > Rhagoletis > Rhagoletis zephyria. The sequence goes on along the minus strand of NW_016168432.1, from coordinate 14,738 downwards.
GTAATAATGTTGAGGAACAAACGATTAAGTTCACACCAACTATACAACTTATCAAGCTCACCCTGGAGAATGGATGGATCTTCTAGACTTTTAATTTTATTATATATCTCCAGATCATCTGCGTCATTTCCAGATCATCTGCACACTTAGAAAAACAGTAGGAAATATCAGTAATAAAGAGGACGTATAATAACGGACCTAGGGCGCAATCCTGGGGCAAACTAGAGGAGGAAACAAAAGAATAAGACGATACATTATCAAAACGAACGACACAGCTTATATAAATTTTTTCCCCAGAAAATATGATTTTAATTTTTTTTTTTGTAAATGTAGAGAAGTCACTTAAAAAATGAAAAGCCAAAACTGAGGAAGTTTATCAATCATTCGAAAAACGTAACGTCACTAGACACGAGTAAAGGCGCGAGCTCAAAAAATGACGGCGAAAAAAGTGGGATAAAAAAACTTCAGCGTCAGCTTTTTATAAGCATCTTTTATCACAAAATTTTTTTTATGCGCCTTTTTTGTATGTACTTATGTATGTAAGATACTCAGGTTGGTTACTAACATTTTAATGGGGTTCATTCATTCCGTGTGAACTCCATGCAGTTCACATATTGTATGATAAATATTCACTAAGCAAAGTAGTTCCCTTCGAATCATTTTCGTCCTATCGTTTACCGTATTCACCTGATATAACTGTCGCTCGCACAGATAAAACCGCAAAGAAATTGATAAATTTTCAGAAAAGTACAAAACACTCGTATATATTCTCGAAACGTTTGCTTAATACAATTTTATTTAATGGCTTTGTCAGCTGTTATCTCAACTTAGAAATTTCGATTCGAAATGCCGTTTACCCAAAATGGTTCCACATTAATGATAAAGTGCAAAACTTCAGGTGAACGAAATTTTTCGCCGCTGATAGTTTTCACCATAATATTAATGACAAGGCTGAATATAAGATTCAGCGTTCGCAATTTTCTTTGGGGAAAAATAAGTTATCTCCGCCTACCTGAGCAATTTCTCTGCACAAAAAGGAAGAAGTTGCGCGTCTATTATTTCAATTCGCGTAAAAAAAATCACCGACTTTTACCGATCGCAGGAGAAAATTATAAAAACAGCTTGGATTTTTATATTGAAAAATTAGACAAATAATTTTTTTAATAAAAATAAGAGCAAGTTTCCAGCAACAAATGCACCCAAGTGCACAGTGGACCAGCATCTTTGGGGACGGAATGATTCCAACTCGCGAAAAAAGACCTAAACTCATATAAATATACTGTAACTCAGAAAATTGAACGTACGGCATTTTTTGTCAATATTCGCAATGTTGTACAGGCAAAATATTTGCTTGCTAATTCTGTATTAAAATATGTAATAATGTGCAAATTTCAAATGCCTAAAAATTCGCATGGATTTTTGAGAATTTTTTTTCTGACTGTCCTACGCATTTTCTTTCGTAAATCTGAAAATTCTATATTTTCTTACCTTTCGTACACAGCTTCATTCTTGGATTCAAATGGAGTTTGCTAAATATGAGCCATACTTTTAACACAAAATTAACAAAAAAAAAATTTTACCATGTAAAACTTTGCGAAAATGAACAAGAACGAGACGTACATTCAATTTTGTGAGTAGCAATAAGTAGGCAGCAAAAAACTCCAAATCTCTTTGGATTCTCAGATCAAATTGTTTTGTATGTTTGGGAAAAAAGGTTTAAAATTCATATCGGAGCGAAATATATAGTTTGGATACATACAGTAAAATTTCAAGAAAAATAATTTTGTAGAACATTTTAACCCTTTAGCTCTCCCACGAAAGTGCCGTCTTGATCTCTTTCTTGGAAAGTCTGATTAAAATAGCATTTGGCTACTTATTAACACAATTGTAAGCAAAAAAGAGCAAATGAATTCTACTTTAAGGTGCTTAAAAATAATAATTGTAGACAAGGGTATATTTTTAATGTTCTACAAACCATGATAAAAAAATAGGAAGGTAGAGCCGCTGAGAGGGATTTTTCATTGACGTTTGCAAGCAATTTAATTTTTAAATTTTACACACAAACTCACATACACATTCTCGTTTTCAATCTCAAACAACAACAACTTTGAACAATTCCTTTTTTTACTCTAAATTTTATATGATTTTAAAATGTTGACAAACTTAAAAAAAAATATCATGGCCGACGAATTGAGAGAACGGTTTTACCTTACTATGTTTTTATCATGCTAGAAACTACATATTTCGTTCCGATATCAATTTTAGCCATTTTTCGACTACACCTGCCTGGTTATCAGGTTAAGTATATTTTTTTTTTTTAACTGAGTTAAAAATTTAATTAGGTGGTTATATTTTTATATAATAAGATTACCAGGCGGTGTAAATATACAAAATATTTAATTGAAAAAAAAAAAAATAATGGAAACGTCTATCAGTGGTGAAGACTATTTTTTTACATTTTTGGTTAAATGAAGTTGACTAGGCGGCCGCTGTTGTGTAGTGGTTAGCAGTGCGCGCTACATCGCAAAAAATATAGAAAAAAAGTTTTTTTCTTAACAGCGGTCGTCCCTCGGCAGGCAATGGCAATGCTCCGAGTCTATGTATTTCTGCCCCGACAAACAGCTTCTCATTAAAATACCATCACCGTTCGGAGTCGGCGTAAAACTGTAGTTCCCTCTGCTTTGTGTGACGACAGCAAGGCGCCCCCACAAGTGGGAGGAGGAGCTCGGCCAAACACTAACATTTGTGTAAAAACCAATCCATTATTAACTATATGTATATCGGTCATCCAGTAAAAGCTGAACATACATGTACATATACATTAGTTTGTGTTTCAACAATGCATGCGAAAAGTAAAGTATGAACTTTACTGCTCTCACCCTCTAGGATTATTCTATATTGAATTTAAAAAAACCGCTTTTTTATTTCGAAATATAAAAAAGCGTTCAAAATTTTTCATGTATTTTTTTTTATAAAAAAAAAAAAAAAGTATTATTATTGGAAGTCTGCTGAAGAGAAACATAGTTTTCCGATCGAAAAATATTGATTTTTAAGAATTCTATATCAAAAATTTACGAAACATTTTCTTTTTCTCTAACATAAAATACCTGAAAAACTTTAAGCGCTTTGAGCGAATTCTACATGTTTTTTAATTTCAAAATAAAATGCAGCGGTGTAGTTTTTCGGTATAGAACAATCCTAGGGGGGAAGAGCATTCGAATTCCTACCATAATTTTTTCGGGCCACTCTAATTTTTTCGGGCCACCCTAATTTTCATAGAGTTGGTCGCTTCTTTTGTATGCATCTTGTATTTTTCTGCGCCTTTCTTTACACAAAAATCTACATAATTTCGAAAAAATTTAAAAATTCAATAGGAATGTTTAGATTTTATAGAGACTTTTTTAACAGGCACTGCTTCAGGCTTTAGCCTTAAGGCAATTAAAAACGGGTAGACTATTTGCCTTTTTCCTTGATACGCAAAATTTTTTGTTCGCAAGCTTGCTTGGCAGTAAGCTACTACTTAGTCTATTTTTGCAGTAAGCGTAGATAACTATTTCGTTATTGTTGCGAAATTTCTTTCTTTTTATTACTCTCTGTTTTTCTTTTTTGTAGTATGCATACATATACATTTTTCCTTTTTAAAGTGTCTGTATTTCCATCCCCAAGATTGACCGTCTACAAAATAAAGAACATTTCGTTATAAGTCATACACAAGCACAAGTACATACGTAAATATTTTAATGTTATTATTTCTTCCCCCCTGTATTTTATCGTTCCATGTAATGATTTCGTTATCGTTAGAGTCCGTGTCCGAAAATCCTCTGCTACTAACTTTCATATAAACAGCTTCCTTTTCAATCGTTTCAACTCAATTTCGTTTATCCTTTTTATCGTTATTACATTTTTGTTACTAGGATTTTCATTTTACTTTCTTAGCATTCATTATTGTTTCATTTATTTTTGCCGCATCGTACAACGATTTTCCATAACGTCCAATCAACAATTGCCGCTCATTCCATCACACAGTTTACTTTATTATCTCTTTCATATTCCCTTTTTCGCCCGCATTTTCTATCCAAAACTCCTTGGCTTACCCTTATCTGCACGTTTGTCGCCTCGTATTTACTTAACCGTCGCCTGGTTGCCCACGTCCATTGCCCTCTAATTTTACCCATACCCATCGTGGGTAGCAAATTTACACTTTGTCCTCAGTACTCTCCTCACTCAATCACACATGTCATTCACTCGGTTAGTTGTCTGCTCGTTTCGTCCGCCGTACGATTGTCTCTTTGTGCTTATTTGAGCACTTTCGGGTTTGTGATTTCTAATGCCTTTATATCGCCTCAGCAGCCATTAACACATTTGCTTTTGCGACATTCGACTTCGGGTTTCGTGTGAAATCTTCTTTATTTGTACTTTTCTTCTAGCTTTTATTTCTAAGTCGAATTATTTTGCGATTCGCCATTAGGTTGTCGACAGCTATACAATTGCAATTTTCCTTTTTTTTATGACTCTTCTAACCATTCGCATGTGTGTGGAATAATTGGCTTAAAGATTACCAAGAAATACTCTCAAAACATTTTCGGGATATTTTTTTGCATAAGCAGCTTATTGGTGTACATTGTTTCACTGGCTTCAAATGAGTTGAATTTATGAATTTAAGAAGTGATTTTTTTACGTATTCAATTTCGTAAAGATTTCTTGCAGCCATGTTTTTGTTAAGACTTTTGGCGTTAACAGGAGTTACCTAGGGACAAAATTAGTTGAGCTTCCGGAAATGAATCTGTTCCATATAAGACTCGCTAATATTTCTATCTTAAAGCAAGGAATGGTCAGCAGAAAGAGATATTTTAGGTCTCCGAACAACTCTGGTTGGACGAATAATGTAATGCATGGAAATCTAATTTCAAGCCGATGATAGCGATGTCGTCACCACATGCCAAAATTTGTACCCCATCATAAAAAATGGTACCTGATTCAGCTCTTTTCTTTTCATAATTCTAAGATCAGATAGGCAACACAAGTAAAATTTTAGAGAAGAGAGCACACTCCGAAAGAAAGCTTATAGCAATTTAGTTCTTCATATTTCCTTATTAGATTAAATGTTTTTGAATCCAAATGGAGGTCTCCTAGCATAAGACGATTTCTCAAAGTGATATAGTAGCGTGCAAAAAAAAGAATCCAAAGCAAATGATTTTAAAAAGGCGAAATAAATGAACATAAAACAAATGAGAAGAAAAAAATTATTCAAGGCAATGGGAACACATTGCTCTAACTAAAAAAAAAAATATATGTATATTTGTATATACATATGAATATGTACTTGTATATACATACATATATACCTAAACAGACTAACGTGTTCGCACATATCTAAATATATATAGTACTAAATAAAACATAAAAAAAACTGGGACAAGTACAAAAGAGGTCGAAGTATTGACACAAGGACAATGCGAGCGATTGTATTGTTTTGTATCCTTTAGCCTGTTTGGCGTATATTGCAGCAGCATATTAGGAAAATTTTAGCCAAGCAGAAACACTTTTTTTGTTGCAAACCAGAGGATTGGGCCTCTAACTTCTTGTTTAAGACATAATAATAAATTTTCCAATGAGTTGCTTAATTTTTTTAATCTTTATCTTTCTAAATAAACCGAAGAGAGAGTAAGACCTTGTCAGGTTTACTTATCGCATGCTTAGCAAAAGAACTGATGCGGCAGACTGGAGCAGCGCATTCATTGAGATAAAAAGGAGTAGTGATACTTACTCACAAAGGGGAGACTTAAATGAAAGCCCTGAGGCACCCTGTAAAAACTTATGTATGTATTTGGCTAAAAAGTGGACTGCTCCCTGCGGTTAAGATGTAAACCCAAACAAAGAAATATAAAGCTTCAAAATGGGTGACTTTCCTTAACACTCTCTGACAGGGTGAAGTGGTTCTGCCTGATCCTTGGCCCGAAGCTTTCCTGGAAGCCGAGATTCTTACTAAATTTTTTTAATTTGTTGTTTTTTCATTTAATTTTTTAATTTTCAGGTTTTACTGTTTTAAACAAAAGGAAAAATTTTCATTTTTAATAAATTTTCAGAAAGATAATTTATTTAAATTTTTTTTTNGCGCTGCTTGCTGTTTTGCTAAGCAAAGCGCTCGCGTGTTTCGAATTCCCGGGCTGCGGATTTTTTTAATACTTTATTAAATTTTCTTTTAATTTAAAATTGTAATTGTTTGAATGTGTAATCGATTTTTTTAATTTGTTTTTAATCATTTTTTTCTTTTTTAATTTTACTTTGTATTAGTTTTAAAATTTTATTGTTATAAACCAAACAAAAAATTTTTAGTTTGATTTAATTTTCAGATATGAATTTTATTTAAATTATTTATTTTTAATATACATTTTTTTAAATTAAATTTTCTTTAAACATCAGATATTATTGTTTTAAACAGAAACAAATTTTTAGCATCATTTATTTTTTTTTTAATTTATTTTATGTATTTCAATTCTTTTAATATCTAAATAATTTTTTTTTATTTAATTTTCTTTTACTTGTCTGGTTTTATTGTTTGAAAAAGGTTTTTTTTTTAATTTCGTTCAAGTGCCAAGAACCAATTTATATTTATTTTATTTTCTTCCTTTTAATTTTGTTTTTAATTTTAAGATTTTCTTGTTTTAAAAAGAAAAATATTGTAAATATATTTGAATTTGAATTTTTAGTAAACATGCCGTTAAAATACAGCAAAATAGCTAGACAAAAATGATATTTCAATATAGTTGCCGGAATTTATAATCGTCTTACGAAAGAGTTTTGCCTTTCAAAAGACTGGTGAATTAAAAGATGGTTGCCAGAATTGCCCTGTGACAATCAGGTAGGTCCCTTCCGTATGAATTTCAAACAAAGTCACCTTGAATTCACATTGAATAGGGTTGAAATTCACTCTGAAGTGAATTGTAGAACCTGTTTGCCTGTACACCTAACTTTCAATCCGAATTTTCCTTAAATTTTTAGACAGGCTACAAAACATCGATTGGAGAAGTTAAGTTGACATTTAATGAGACATAGTTGTGGCGAAATTCTGCAAATAGTTAGCACAAATTTTCGGATCGTTATCGCAACACATAGATAGGCAATCATAACACACTTTTCGGTCGATAGTCGCGACCAATGGTGATGTGTTGTTGTTAGCTGTACATTTTATAGCAGAGATACCCAAACTTATTTTTCTCGTAGACTCCTTTCAAAACTTTACTGGTTTCGGGGGACCCCCTGCTGCCTTTCTAACATATTCCTAAAGCTCATCAAAAAATGTGAAGACTAGATCAAAGGATCGAAATTTGCATCGTAGTGAGTTCCAAAACTAAATTCAGAGTGGCAAAAATAAAAATAAAATATTTTCTTGCGGTATATTTATTAAAATAATGTGACTACACACTTGCAAGTTAAAAAAAAAAACAGAGGTCGTAAAGCCATCAAAGTACTATCTCCCCCTGAGGAGTTATATTTTTTAAAAGCACTCCATAAACTCCATAAAAAAAAAAATCGATGATAAACAAGCAAGCAATGGAGCTGTCATTTGCCATGTGAAGTGACCAGTCAGCAGTCCAACAACTTGTCTGCAGTCCCGTGTTCTCAGTGAGAGCAAAAAACCAGATAGACCTCCTGATAGTGAAGGCAACTTGAGTTTTTCCCCACGTGCATCCCTCCTTCGATGGCTCTCAGTCATTGCTGATCGAAGTTTTCACTCAGTTTCTGATGGTGGCTTCGATGGTCGAAGTGGGGAGTACTATAACTGGTTGTGGATCGAGGAATGCTGAGAATGGTCAGATGTCTCATTGCCAGGCACTCCCTAGTTGCCCGGCACCCAGAGTCGAGACTTGCATTACCGAACTAGTTTGAAAGGACTTAGATAGAGGGCTGGCCAATGCCTTAAGTGCAGCTTTGATGTACCTGTAGACAGGTAAACTCCTCCCATCCACCTATGTTCCACGACGTAGTCTATGACTTTGGGGATTGCAAATACCTCAGCCTGGAAGACCTAAGCATATTCCCTAAGAGCAGAAGTGAAGCTTATCCCCACTAACTTCGAAAAATACTCCAGACTCTGACTCTGAGTCAGTTTTGGAGCCATCAGTGAAGATTCGACAATGTACGAGTGCGGGCTCAGTGCCGGAATTAAACCAGCATTTCCCCTCAGCGAATTCTCTCACTCTATAATATCTTCAACAAAGGTAATGGTGGCGTACTATCCTGTAGCATTGAAAAGACACAAGTGCTCAAGGTGGTCTTTTAGGCTTCCCCACGTATGAAGACCCAAAGTGACAGTAAAAATTTAAGTTAAATAAACAGGCTAACAAGCAACCATTTTGGTTATTGACTATCGAAACCAGATACATTTTCTTGGACCCCCGCTTACAACTCGTGGACCCTCATATTTTTTTAACGCCAACGTAGACACCCGTCGAGTCTCCCTTTGACCACTGGAGTTCAACCTGGACCACTTTGGGAATCACTGTTTTATAGGAATTACAATGTTTAATTATAAGATTTTGATAAGAAGCAATAAGTTAAAATGAAATGATTTCCATATAAAAATTCTGTGTCAACCAGACTGGTCCATTGCACTAGTGGATAACATACATATAAGTATCCTTTCCTGCTTACAGTTTTAATATATGCACATAGTTAGCATATAAGGACATATACACTTACATATTTAGTAAGTGCTTTTAAGTACTTATATATACCTATATATACATATACATATATACAAACCAGCGTTGCATTTGTATGCACACCAATGCACTAATACAAAACCATGCAGACATCGATCCGCATATAAATATTTTGCAAACAGCAGAGACGTTATTGAAATCAAGGAATAGCAAATGCAAGTTAACAATTCAGCTGCTTTTTTTTTGTTGCTGTTGGTTCTCTTTGCCTAATCCTCAGCAAATGCGAATAAGCAAAATAGTTGCTTTCGTTTTATATAGGGGAGCTTAGCGAAAAAGCTATAAGTGCATTGTATGCTAATGTGACAACTGCATTGCCAACTGATTTAGCTACATGTGTATGGATGTGTGCATAGCAAAAGCTGAAACAGTAGCTAAAAGCCGTCGTTGTGATCTGCATAAAATGCATTCTAGCTTATACATACGAAGACATGCTGCCGCTGCTGTTGCTTTGTAATGCTTGCAAATTAATTTATGAATGCAAATTTTATTGTGTTTGCAATTTTTGCTTGTAAACATAGCATTAAGGCGAGATATGCGGTATGCAAGTGAGTTAGTTATAGTGTTATGTATTGTAAGTACATATATTGCTTGGTGGAGAGCCCTGTGAGCTATGGGAAAATTAGCAAATGGCTACATAATTTGTGATGTTTTTTTCAAACGAGAATTTAACGAAATTTTACTAACTAAGATGTACTACCAAGGATTTGTCCGGAGTTTTCTACAACGTCTTCATCGATGCATTCTTGGATTGCCTGCACACTCAGTCGCAGATAATCATGCCATATATCACTGGTTTGCCAATATTTTTAACGGCCAGACAGTTATGGCTGAGTGCGGTGGTGCGACGATGCCGAAGAATTTGAAAAGATATACTAGTCAGAGATGTGTTCTATCTACGTTGATGAGGACACCTGTGAACAACAAAATCTTATCCAAATGTCTGACAGGGTCAAGTACTTGGGCTTGGTCCTTCACAGGGAGTTGCCTTGGAGGCCAAACATCGAAGAAAGGCCAAGGAAGGTATCAGTGACCTTATATTGCTATAGGGGAGCTATTGGTAAGAGTTGGGGTATCTCGCCTAAAGTTGTCTATTGGCTCTACGAGGCCGTAGTCAAGCCAATTAAGTTTTATGACGCCCTAGGCTGGCGGAGCTCACTGGAAAAGTCTACACTAGTTACGCAGCTGGAGCTGTACAACGGGCTGCATTAAATGGTATAAGTGGGGCACTGCGGACCGCCCCCACATTAGCACTGGCCGTTATGCTGAACGTAGTGCCTGTCCACGTTGCAGGCAGAATTGTCGCGTCGCGAACGGCTATTAGACTCAGGGAAACCAATAGGTTGACCGACTTAGGTAATGGACACTCTGGAGTTCTAGGGGGCTTCGATTTCATCCCTGATCGTACGGATTACTGCGCCACCGATATGGCTCCTAGGATCTACTTCTCTGTCCGCTTTCCATCAAGGGAGGGGAGGGCCGGGCGGGAACTTCTTCACGTATGGATTGAAACTGGATGGCAGGGTTGGTGGTGGGGTCTCTTGCCGAGAGTTTACCATCAGCACTAAGTTTAGACTCCCAAACTCCTGCAGTGTATTCCAGGCGGAAGTAGTTGCTATCAAGGAGACGGTGGATTCACTGCTAAGAAGCCTTATAATGGTCAGGGAAGTGAGAGTATACTCTGTTAGCCAAGCCGCTATCGTTGGAGGTGCGCTCCAACTTGGTTAAGGAATGTCTACTCTCTCTTTCGGTTGCGTTTGAATACGTTTGCCTTTGGCTTTTTTGGGTTCCGGGTCACAGCGACATTGAAGGGAACTGTGTGGCTGACAAACTGACCACGGATGGTACTTGTGAAACGTTATCACCGGTTAAAGAGCGGCTGGGGGTGCTCCCCCTTAATAAATAGCCCGAGGAGCTCTGTGGCATTGAGATTAGTCGAATTCGTAAATACATAATCGGCTCGGAGCGTTTCATCGACAAAGTCTAGGGGGAAGTTCAAAATGGAGGTATCCCGGTTACACGGGACTGCCACCTTACCTAACCTAACGTAACCTGAGAGGTGGGGCTCTTTCTGCTGATGATCTAGACATTATTATCTCTTGTAGATGTCTAAACTCGATGAGGGAAATTCTGGAGAGGACATAAAAAGGTATACATAACTGGTCCATTGAAGCAGCTTAAGCGAAACGGACCTGGTTCTTTTTATAGGTTAGGTAAAAGTGGCAGTCAGTCCAAAAACCCACTCACCTAAACCCTTCAGGTCTGTGATACTACTGTGAAACGCATAAACGTTATTGTCTATATTTCGTGGAACCATTTCGAAGCCGCATGAGGCGTAGGATTGATTTTATTCCTACAACGGATACTGCAGTGAGAGAGCTTAAGTAGTGTTTACCTAAAATACCTGCGCTGATCTTAGCTAAAGCTGGACAACTGCAGAAGAAGTGTGTGACTGTTTCTCCCTCTTCCTTATCTCTGCAACCTGATGGCCAATGACCGGTTTGACAGGCATTGACCTACGAAATGCCCTATCTATTTTACCGTTTTTTCCTAATTTGCAGCCATACAAGTGCCTTCGTCTTCCCATGTGCTATTGACCTCTTGGATAATGCTATTTCTAATCAATAATTTGCAGTTTGCACACCATCTTTTTGTCGATTTCAAAGCGCTTTCGACAGCACGAAAATAAGTTATTTTTATTACGACTGAATTGGAATAATCTCTCCGATCCGTTCGACACCAAATGTGGTTTAAGCCAAGGTGAATCCCTTTTGTGTGGTTTCCTTAATCTGATGTTGAAGAAGATAATAGGAACCGCAGTACTGAACCGTGCGGGCGAAATTGTTTTCAAGAGCTTAGAATTGCTGGCGTATGGCAACGATATCGACAACATCGGTAAAAACGGGCGATACGTAAGCTTTACCTTCCCGAATTGTAGATAGAGAAGTAAAGTGCGTGGGTCTGGTGACGAATAAGGATAAAACAAAGTATCTCCTGTCATCAAACAAATAGAAAAGTATAAGCGTCTCGGCACCCGCGTCACTGTTGAAAGCTACATGTTGGAAAAAGTACACGACTTCGTTTATTTAGGAGCAAACATTAACACCAATAATAAAGGAAGCCTTGAAATCACACAAATTACTTGATCACTCATCATTTCTGTGCTGGTGTATGGCGCGGAGGCATGGACATGGAAAACATCTGACGAAGCGGCTCGTGGAATTTTCGAGAGAAAGATTTTGTGAAAGATTTACGGGCTTTTACGCATTGCCGATGAGCTTTACAACGACATGGAACGAATTAAAATTCAGCGGCTCAGCTGGCTTGGCCATGTCGTTCGAATGGACAGAAGCGCTCCTGCTCTGAAATTATTCAACTCGGCCCCCGAGGGTGGTAGCAGAGGATGACGGAGGCCCTCAGTTTGATGGAAATACCAAGTGGAGACGGAATTGGCTTCACTTGGTATTTCCAATTGACGTCAGTTGGCACAGAGGAGAAACGACTGGCTCACAACTCGCACCGAGCTAGCCTGAAATGGGACGCCAATGATTTGTCATCTATACTTTGAACTGTCTTTTTAATATGGCGATGCCTTACAAGGCAACGTCAACTAATAAAATACGTTTTTTTAGCTGTCCACCGCATCCAAAAATTTTGGTTGCTCTTTAATACTCAAATTACATATGTCTTGATCCAGTTTTGTTAACCTCAATATCAAGCGAATACCTTCTACCTTACCAAATAGCCAACAGATTTACCGGCGGATATCGAAATTCACTAGCTTACTGGTTTAAAATAGACAGATGAACGGTACTAGTGATATGTCTTCGATTGCATTATGTGATTGCTCAAGCAGTGTCTGACCTGCGGCAACAACGTTTGGAATGCAATCTCGTTATGCAGCAATAAAAAATCCACAAATACACAAAAACAAGTTTTAGGTTTTTTTTTTTTNACATACATACATACATACATACATACATATGTGCAGCAGGAATGGCAAAAAGTGTGAGATTTTACTAAGACAGTTACCAGCCAACCAGCGAGTCTATGCATCAATGACACGTTTTCAAATAACTGATCAAGGCGAGAGGAGAGTATGTACGACCATCATGTCATATGTCACCTACCACCACCAGCCAGCTGGCAGTTAGAACTTTCTTTCTCATCTTCTTCTGCTCAGCCGATAACTTATTAAAATCTTCGACATTTCTGTTGGCGTGATTTGTACCCGTGAGAATCGGTATAAGTACTTGTACAATCAAATTTTTTAAAAGAACCCTGTAGGGAAATCAACCACCTAGACATGCATTGTAAGCAGTTATCACATTTTTCAAAAATAAAAAGGCAAGGACAAAATATTGTTGTAGACAAAATTTTCCAACTTTTGTGAGGTTCTCAGGTCATTCTCTATTCAAATCTTCCATGCCTTTTATTTTCCCAACTTTTTGAAAAAAACTAAAGCTAAAAAATTAGACGTGTTATGTTATGCTATGTTATTTTTCCAACGCATCTCACCTCAACTAACGTGACATCAACTCCTCTCAGTTCACTACAACTCACCATAACTCACCGCAATTCACCTCACCTCACTTTAACCCACCTCAACTCAACTCCCCCATCTGATGTTATTTCACCTCAACTCACCTTATCTCACCGCAACTCATCTGACCTCAGCTCGCTCAACTCACCCTAACTCAACTTAAATTATCTAAACTTCACCTTAACTTACCTTAATTTTAGTGGTTGAATTCAACCACTAGTAGGCGAAAACTGGTATCTTTTAAATTTTATGCGCTCTCATTAAAAAAAAAAAAAAAAACAATATTAAATCGTTTAAAAATTCAAGTTTCTCAACATTTTGAAGAGTAAATTCCATTTGGCACCTCTGGCGACGTAAGATTAGTTTTCAGAAACTTGTTTTGGGAACGTTCTACTACAGCTAACATGTATTCGGTGGCAAAGTTGTGCTGGTAGAGAGAGTCACTCCGGTCGATGAGTTTCTTGCCACAATCTACATGAAAGTGAGATTCTTAATTTTTCCTCACCGTGACGGAAGAGAATGTCCAGGCGACCGAAAACCTATTTATTAAGCGCTTTAAGTTTCACGCAATAAAAATAGCTTTTCCTTGCAAATAATATATTATTTAACTTACGTGAAAGTTATACCTAAAGACCTCTGAATTCCCAACTTTAAAATGGTAGCGCAATGACGATGGAAATTTTACTTACCTGAAACAAAAGAAAAAAGATATTGTTATTGATTTTTGAGAAAAGTAATGGAACAATCGATTTAAAAAGTTTGTATAATTGTATATGTATAAATGTCAATAGGTCTTTAGTTCTGAAGAAAAATTACAAGTAATATTTTTTATTTGTTGCTTGAAGAAAGATTTTGCTGTTGCTGTAAATTTTATTGAAGAAAATAAACGTTATTTTAATATTTTTTCTTGAAAAATTTTTTCACATACAAGTTTTTTGATAAAAAAAATGAAAAAAACACAATGCGCAATATTTAAGCATAGTATTTCGGTGCACTCTACAATAATTTGAGTTATGAAATTTTTTACACCGAAGTTGGGTAAAATGAATACATGACAAAGTTACAATTTTTTTATTTTTTTTAGAATGTTTTGAGTACACAGTTTTGTAGCGCATTAAATTTTAGTATAATAAAGTGCAAGTTTTGAGCTACTGCAAAATTGCGTCGATTTTTTATATTTTTTATGCTGACGGGTTTTTGCACTCTTTTCTTATGGACAATGCGCACAACCGTTTTCAAAGAAACTTATAAAAAAATAACGCTGCGTACTCAAAAAAAAAATAAAAATAAAAAATTTGTAAATTTGTAATGTTCTCATTATACCCAACTTCGGCGTAAAAAAATTCATAACTCAAATTATTGTAGAGTGTACCCCGAAAAACTATACTTAAATATTGCGCAACACTCAGAGCTACCATTGTGACTTTTTTTAATTTTTTTGAGATGGCATATTTTCAAAAACTATTTTTTTT
>NW_016168431.1:0-19291 GCF_001687245.7 Rhagoletis zephyria | reverse complement strand
AGGTGCTTGAAGGGAGTGGCCACCTGTTTAAAAAGTTAATCTAAAATTAAACTGTGTGACAGCCGAAACCAGCCCGTACTTTGTTAACATTTTCTGAATGTCTACACATCCAGTAGTAAAACGCTCGATGGATTTGCAAAAGTTAGCTCGTATTTTTATTTTATGGCCTACTGAAGTTTTCATATCTCGGCCTAAGTAGTTTTCAAAAAAGTCGAAAAAATAGTTAAACTAAATGTCTGAGCGAAATTAAAGGTAAAGATATATATATTAAAATTTCTTGGGAAATATTTTCGTAGAACATTTTAACCCATTATCTCCCGCCCAAAACGGTAATATTTGACCCTTANCCCAAAACAGTAATATTTGACCCTTACTTTAAGAAATCTCGCAAAAAGCAAATTTAGGAGATCGTTTATGGATTGATATATTCTAAAAAATTATTCTCCGGAAAATTTTACTAGGGGTCTTCTCAGGCAAAAGCTTCATGCTACTAACGTAAAAGCCTGTAAAAATTTAAAATAAAAAATCAACAATGAAACTGGTTTTTTTATAAAAAAAAATTTTAAAATTTAGTTTGGAATAACAGTCCCTTCTTGGCACAGATTTTTTGTTTTATGCATCAGATCGAAAAACATGTATTTTTTCCCTTGAATCCCTAAGACAAATGGAGTGCCACACACAGTGATGGCAAATTTAGTCAGAAAGAAAAAAATTGAAGAGTTGATTTTTTGGAAATAAAGATGAAATTCGATTTTTTCTGGAAAAATTCGATTTTATCCGAATTTTAGCAACACAAAGTTCGATTTCAAAAATTCGCCATATGAACCGATTTTGTGGTATATTTGTCATAATTGTATGCCGCCAACATTAAATGTGTTCTTTCTCTTGAATGAGTCAATCCAGATAGAATAGTGCGAAGCCGTTCGTTGTTCGGGATTTTCAGAATCTCTGGAGGTTGAAGCTCTCACACGATTTTGTTGTAGGCGAGATTCTCTTTGTTCTAGTGTTTCAGCGTCTCTAGAGGTTGAAGTTCTCACACGTTTTTGCTGAAGGCGAAATTCCCGCTGGTTTTCCGTTTCCACATTTCTCGAGCTTGTCTCTCTGTTTCGATTTTGTTGAAGTCGGACATTTCGTTGATCTTCCGTTTTCGCCGCTCTGTATTCATTAGACTTTTTTGTTTTGCGGGTTTTTCTTCCAATTGATGCTTTCTTTGGTGGCATGATTTTATTTTTTTATGAATGAATAATTTCTGTATGTTGAACTGATCTCAGATGAAAAAGAATTCACTATCGTTTGCACAGTGTCTACACTTGCTATGAGGGAATGTATTTATCTAACACAGGCAAACAATATAAATAATATAAATATATTTTCTATACTTCCACTTAAAAAGATTAAAAATCCTTATCTATGCTATTTAAAACGCGAGCAAACAGAAGATATTCTCTGTAGGTACTTTCCCTGCAATAAATTTAAAAAAATCGCTAGACTTTAGCAAAAAAAAATTCTTTGTACGTAAGTATTTTCTTCAAGAATGTTGTGGAAAAATCCCAAGATTTATGAAGCCATTTAGGTAAACTTGGGAAACAAAATATACTCTTGTAAACAATATTTAACTACCTTCAACCGTAAAATATAAACGAATGCAATAATTCTGCAGGTACTTTCCTCATAAATAATTTTAAATTTTTAAACCCTTTATTTATGTGAACTTACCGGCCGTCTTCACGTGCTGGAAAATCTCACTTGCATGACCGCGCATGCGAGAATCCGCACGTGTAGACCGCAAAAGGTACGAAGCATGCTTTTTCTCGCATACCGAGCGGTATGCGAGCTCCCGCTTGCTTTCAACTGTCATTTTTGTTGTTTGACAGCTATCTTCTCATTTCGCAGAATTCTTCAGAGTAGCAACATCCTTTCTTTTGGAGGCAAATACAAATTTAGAGGCAGCCATTTTTCATTTGAGAATAGTATACATCTTTTTATGCAGATTTTCTAATTTTCTCAAACTTTAAGAGCCTGCAAGGCTTGAACCTTCTTGTTTGGCTACATTTTACAAATGAAAAAGTATGCTGTCAAATGCCTAGTCAACGAAACTCTATCTCGCTTGCGAGAGAAAAAAGCAGAACACAAGCGAGATTTTCAAAGTGTTTTCTATGTAGGTATTCTCTTCATGAATGTTGTGGAAAAATACCAAAATTTATACACCCAAATTTAGGAAAATCTCGTATGCGCATTAGAAAAAAAATTTTACAACATTTTTTATTGCAAATTTTATTATATTATTTAAGCCTTGTTCAATAAGAAACAAAAGTTATGCATTAATATTGAGCACTTTTTTGGGTTTTAACTATTAAACAAATTCCGTTTTTAAATTGCAACCTGGTGAAAATTTACACAACTCTGGCATTAACATACATATATATGTTCACATATAGATTTAAAAATTTGGATTCGGCATTTTCTTTGTGGTAAGCTTTCGGTTTGACAGACTTTGAAGTCTATCATACCCTAAATCTTTGGTATTTCTTAAAAATATTGTCCGATTTTATTTTCCTAAGTATGTGGACACTCTATACGATAATTGGTCTTAACTGAAACATTTCCCAATAGCTCCCGTTTGATACGTATCCTGCGAAATACCTTTTAATACACACATTTAACTTACTTAGAAAGAGGTAACTTACTTAGAGAGGTGGCAACTCTACTCAAAAATATGTAAATCTTTCTCCACTACCTTCCGTTTGATACACATATTGTAATATTTGGTGCGAATTGCATTATTCATTATTTTTCAATTTTTTACCAGGTGGCAACGCTAATTAAAATATTTTTTTATGTAAATTTTCTTAAACATATTTCCCAAATACCTTCCATTTGATATCTACATCGTAATACTTTACTTGCATATTTAAATAAATTTTATTTTTCTGACAGGTGGCAACTCTTTCAAAAATAGCCAAACTTCACAGGAATACTCTCCGGATTTCTATGAAGCTATCCTGGAAATTTTAACAAAATCCGCTGAGTGGTTTCGGAGTCTATAAGCTGCATAGACACATACATACATCCTCTTTTATATATACAGATTCCCTTTTTTTTACTGAGGAGAAGAAACGACATTAAAGAAATAGTGCCAAAAATGCGTATTTTAAAAACTAAAATGAAACATTTTAGAATATTGGCCCAACAAGTTGTGGTGCGACATAATTTTCAACAAGCAAGATAAAACTAGACATTTTTAAAATAAAAACGTTAATTTATTTTCAGTCAATTAGGTATGAAAAACATTTACAACTAAAATGTTTTGCATTAGAATTTAAAAAGCCACCTAACTATAATGAAAAACTTTCATATGTTTGCATCAGTTGTCGGAAAAATTGTGTTCAGATAAATAAGTTACTTAAAATAAATAAATAAATAAGTTACATATAAGGGACATTGGTGGACTTCTTTGAAAGAAAAAAGCTTCGGTAAGAGTAACTTACAAAACCAAATTGCTAGGGGCTATTAAATAATAATTTAAAAGTTTCTTAATTTAAATTACAGGATTTGACCAGCGTGAAGCGCAATTAGCAGGCCCAGCTTAGAAGTAAAGCAGGAACATCTGTATTATAATATGTTAAACATCTGTATTTCATTCATTAAATGTTGTAACTTATTTATAAGTATATGTATATCAATATATTTTTGACAATGTGTGTACCAAACGTCTTGTTGTGATTTAATAAAAATTAAATTTGGATATCATATTTGAAAACGCATATTTTTAAAATGAAGAAAAAAAGTTTTAGGATTTAATTTCAATACAATTATCAAACAATCGTTTTTAAAACGATTTGAAAATGAGTAGTCCACTTGCAAACAGCGTTATGTGATTTCATAATAGAAAGCCATAAATTTGTAAAAACGTCTACGACAACAAGTAAGATTTAAATTGAATCATTTTTATTATTACCTGAAAATTTGGATAAATAAGAGCCTTATAAAATTGTAACACAACATACCATGACTTAAGATAACATTAATAGTCTATACGACCTAAAAGAGCTTTCTAAGTTCATCAGAAGATGTACACTTTTGAAAGTTTATAAGTATGTATGATAGCGACTTTTGGAAGAATGACTTAACATTTGATGCTATTTTTCTTCAGAATATAAAAAGATTTTGCACTGTGTTGTTAGTGGATATGAAACTACTTTAAATACTGGAACGTAATCCACCAAAAACTAAAAATCTAAAAAATTTTACATATCGCACTTTGCAAGTGAACTACTGAAATGTTCGTATCAAAAACNAACGTAATCCACCAAAAACTAAAAATCTAAAAAATTTTACATATCGCACTTTGCAAGTGAACTACTGAAATGTTCGTATCAAAAACAAAAACATGGATTTTGGAAATTGAATTGAAAATTTTCGTTCTCAAAATTTAAATAAATATAGCAGGTTCAAAACCTGGGTCAAAACATTTTTGAAAGTAAAACTTTCCGTACAAATTTGAAAACGAAAATTTCTCTATGTAGAAAAGGATTTAATTTCCTCATCACGAAACTTTGATATGAGTGGATCAGAGTACTAATTAACGTCAGTTATTTTAAAAGTATAAAATGATGATGCAAATAACAACTAAATGCGTATTGGATCGGCAACGAGTGGCTCATTTAGCCGGATAGAAGTACATACATATGTTTGACGGAAGTAGACCCGAAGTTATCATTCCGAAAAGGGAGAACAAGTTAAAATAAACACGTAGCAGGTAGGCTCGTAACTAGCAGCGAGGGGTACGAAATCGTTTCTAAAGTAGTTTGATGTAACGTCTGATAATCAACTCACCTTCAGAACAAACATACATATGGATATTAGGGTATATCACTCTGCATACAAAAAAGTCGGTACGATTTTAAATCGGAAATATAAAACTAATTATGTATTTGTCAAAGTTATTGTGGCTTATTAACATTTTATTTTTAATATTTTTATTGTTCTTTGTACAACGACTGTTTATTAGGAAAAATTGAAAAAGCAACAAAGTCTAAGTGGTAGAAGCTATAGGAGCTATTTCGGAGATCACCACATCACCTCATCAGACTTCTTTTTTTTCGCTTGAGCTGGGCCTATTTTAAAATACCGCCAGAAGTCGAGTTTTAATAAAAAAATAAGTTTTTAAAAATTTTTTTTTTTCTAAAAAATCACCTCTGATGATAAAAGAGTTTAATGTTAAAAAGTCTGCATAGAAATTTTATCAACGGCATCGAATGCGGTTAGATATTTAGAGGTCTAGCTCACGTAAATTCTAATATTTTTCCAAAATATTTTGGCGGAAGTCTTAGGGCCGGTTGTTCAATGTCTGGTTATCACTACCTTCCATTTAAACATCATTATCGACGATTTCGACATCATGCATATAACATGTGATCGATAAAGCAGTCGTTGTATTTAACCAGAGCTTCTAACTCCGATTTGTGTTAACCAGACATTGAACAACCGACCCTTAGAATATAATTAGTTTTATAATTCTGGTGACGCACCCTTATGTACAAACAGTGGCGCACACATTGATTTTTTGCAATACATTTTCACAATGTTTTACGTTCGAAGTTTAATACTTTGTGCACAATTCCGGAAAATTAAAAAAAATCAAACAAATGTTCACCTCTGTATTATTTTTGGGTATGCAATTTTGTAGCCTATTCAAACAAAAATAACAAAAAACGGTGCGAATTTTAAGATATTTTATTCAAACTTGCACTTATCACATTACATTAAAGTCGAATAATCTATAAAACTGCATATTCGGATTTTTTTAGTTCTGATTAAAATAATGAAATTTTATTGAAGTTTGTATTTTTTTTTTTTAATTTATGTACAAAGTTCGAAACTTGGATTCATATGATTGTTTTTATATAACGAGCTGTACTTTTATAAAAAAAATAATAATGAACACCAACAAAAGATTGTCAAGTATCGCACTCCTTTTATTTTAAACAAAGGTATACCTTTACATATGAGGTTAAGGGCCTATTGTAAGCTCCAACCTACCGAAAATGTGAGTTTGTTGTTTTTGACTCACAAACTTCTCCAAACCTTAAACAATTTTATTAAAATTTCTCTAATTTCGGCGTGGCCGCGTTGATTTCAAATATTTTTTTTAAGGTATTACGCATTTTTTTCATACAAAAAATTTATCTAACATATGTATATTTATGGAAGAAAATCTGTGAAATATATTGCCAAAAATCTACTTAAAACTTAACAATTTTTTTCTAGAAATTCTTATTAAAAACTTGCAATTTAGATAATCTTAAGAATTTTCACAATTTTTGCACAAAGTTGTAAATTTGGATCTATTCGGTTTTTGTTAGAGTAAGAGCTACACTTAAAAACTAAACAGCGAGTATTGGCAAAATGTCGCGTCCCTATTTATTTTTCCACCACTATACACGTGGATATTTGAATTTTATCTCAGAACCAAAGACTTTTATATTTAACCGACTTCAAAAAAGGAGGGGATTTTCAGTTCGTTAGAATATTTTTTATTTTTATTTTTTTTACCGCATAACTGATTCCGAGAATTTTTTTTTCATCGGAAAGGTGATACCTCAAGGGGGCTCCCATAATAATGCTTAGATCCGGTAAATGGTTCGTGAAGAATTAATGATAATCTTAAATATTTGTATGAGAATTGAAGTCGGTTTTGTTTTTTGCTTAAAAGTTACTTGTTATATTTTTATTCTTCAGCATAAAAAATGTAACCATTTGAACCGAAACGATCCGCGCTCCAGGAATACCCATGAACCGGTTTTTGGACCGGTATAAGCTTTTTCTAAGTGCTTCGAACCGCTGAACCGAAAAGCACCGTTTGGTTTGCGGACCTTTTGAAAATTCTGAAAAGTTCCGTTGTTTGTTGAGATTTTTTTGTCGAGGGTGTTGCGCTGTTTCTTCCATATAACGCATGAACAAAATATTTTGCCAAAAATCAGCAGTTAGTCGTAGCTACTTCAAACTTGCACTTATTGTACTGAAGTTTAATGGACCGCAAAGTTGTTTATTTCTATTTTTTATATTTACTTGTTTATAAAAAAACGAGCGGAAAATTGTTTTTTTGAAAACTGAGAATGAAAAATTACGATAGATGGCTAAAATTTTGCCACGATTATTTTTTTGTGAAGGCCAACGAAATTTTCATATGGGATCATATATGGCGATGTCGCCATTCAGCCATTAGCATCAAATCAAAGAAGTTTTTCAAAAAAGAGGAAGGTTTGTACAAATATCCACCGCTGCAAAAACGTTTAAATGAAGCTAAAGGGTATACCTTTTTATAACGCCCACAAGAAAAATTAAGCAATTTGTTGGTGTTTTGGGTTTTGCCCAAAATTTATTAAGTATTCTCCACAGAATATTTTTTTTTAGTGCAAAGCAAGAAATTATATATTTCTTAACTAAATCTTAATAATATTTTTCATACTAACTACCTTAAATTTTTAGTTATTTAAGAGCTAAAAATTAAGACTAAAAGCAAAACAAACAAACCGGAAGACAATACTAAACCTAAAAATTTTGCCTATTGCATAAACTACGCCACAAACTAAGAATATTTAAGCTAAATGGAAGACAAATGATATAACCTAGAAGAATTAAGCTAATGTTAGATGAAACGTATTGCAATTTAAGTTACGTTGAAATCACAGTTTAATTACGAAATGAAAAATTCGCTTGCACTGTCATGTCGCGCAGCAGCAAATATGCGCACGCCAACTGCTGCCATGATGGCCTGCCAAGTTGTTGCTTGAAGAATGATGCAGCCACACTTCGACGTTAATTGCACAACGAAGCGCCAAGGTCAATAAACGCTGACGCGCGCATGCGCACATTCTCCACAGCACGTGTTGACAGTTGAATTTTCCCCAATAAAGCTTTACGTTGCTGTTGTTTTATATTTAACTGTTGCTTATTATAGTTACTTTTTTGTTGTAGTTATTATTATGACATCCATCCATTCCCATTTGTTTCTCTCTCTCTCTCTCGCGTTTTCTGTAACTTCTTGATTTTTCTGATGTTTCATGATTTACGGATTATATCAATAATCGCAATGTTGTTGCAGCTATGCTTGCCTGCCTTCTGTTCTGGTTGCAACGCATGCATGAACGCCCGAGTATTAGCCCGTAGTTGGCGACATAGAGCTACTACTCTTCGACTGCACTTGCACCTCCTTCGCGCGTCACACACACCGGAACCACCAGCATGCATTGAACTGCAAACGAGCAGCACCTTCCTTCAGTTTGAGGCTACCAAGTGCTGAACCCCTCACTGTGGATGTCGTTGTTATCGTTGCTGCCACTTATTCGCCTACTGCTTCTCCTCTTACTCCTCTCCTGCTTAAACTCAACGGTTTGCCGTACACACTCAGCTTCTCAATTTTATTTTTGCTGTCGTCGACTGAGGCGCTCAGTTTGTGCAGTTGCTCGAAAAATAAATGCTTCTTTTTTGGAACGTTTGCTTGGGTATGAGACCGCCATCTCGTCCTTGCACACACGATCCACGATTTCCTCATTGCTCTTACCTCGGAACTGCCGCCTGCGCCTCAAGATCGTTGTTCACTGAGTTAGTGTCTCGCTTTTTCTCTCTCCAGTATGAGTTTGGTGAATTGAATTAACTCAGCAAACAGGAAAATTTTACTGCTTACACTATGGATTTTATGAACTATAAATTTTTAAAGCTCTCGTTACACGTAAAACGCTAGCGATTGCTCAGAGCAAACGCTATATAGCGCTACGTTTATGTTGTTCTAACGAACGTTGCACTTGAAGTGTATGCCTTTGGTTGTGCGGAGTTGGTCTTTTATAGCCCGAGAAAGGCACTGGAATAGCCTTGACTTTGTTGCGATGGAATGCGCGATTTCCACCCCTAAAAAGGCTCATTAGCTTGCTGCTCACCCGCATATGCGGTCTAACGTCTCCTACACACACCCTCTCGCTCTCTCTCTCTCTATCTCTCGCTTTTGCTCGCTCGCATGCACAACTCCTTTATTTATTTTAGCAAACTCATCTTCCTAAGAAAGCAGTTTCCCCGAATTCCATGCACTCGCTTAGGGGTGGAAGTGCTGTGCTACGAGTTCATTAGGCGCACTACATCGAAATGTGTAGTTGTTGTTGCATATAGCAGGTTTGTGTATTTCCATGGCGCAGGTTAGTAGCTGCAACCTTGAATCAGTGCCCTTGCACGGCTATACATAAGCATGCACCCACACACATACCTGCTTAACATTTGAGTCATAATCTTTCACCCTCGAAAATGTTCTTGCTTTTCCCTAATCTGTGCTCCTTTGTTATTGTTTTGCTTATTTTTATAGATTTTTGAACGATTTTGAATTCCATTGGTGTCGTTAATGTCTTTGGTCGTTACCTAGTCTAAGTTGGTTGGTTTGTGGTGGGTCATCGTTGCATTGGCCAACTTCAACTGTACCTTCATTTGAATTCTTCAGTCTTCTTGGTGTAGGCACACTTACATATACATACATACTTATGTAAGTATGAGTATGTGAGATTATAAGAAAAAATTTATCTAAGGAAGTGTGTGTATATAAAATTTCGATTGCTGGTGCAGATATGGAAATTATGAATTTTGGTTAATGTTTTTGTTACGATTTATGGCTTTGTCATGTTGGAATCGAATATATGACACATGAAAAATTTTATCGGATCATGAGTAGAATTTAAAATTGTAATTATTTATTACTAAAAATGAGGAATATTTCCTTTAAAATACCCATCATGTTAACGATTTTTTATGGGTTCCCCCATTGCATTTTTGCGGAACCTATAAAAATAGTTTCTATTAAAAATTATTAAATAAACAATTGGGTATTATTATTAGAAGCCTCGTGAAGAGAATGAGAGTCCTCTAATAGAAAAGTGTAGATTTTCAAGAATTCTATACCATTTCCACGAAAAATTGTTTTTTTTTCATATTAAATGCATGAAAACTTTGAATGCTTTGAGCGACCTCTAAAGGTTTTTTTATTTAAAAATAAAAACATCAGGGGCATATTTTTTCAGTGTAATTAGGTATCTTTTTATGCGGAATATGTGCGATGGCTTCTTGCGGCTTGCTGTTCCTAAAGGGGCTACATTCATAGGCTTCGCGGATGACGTGTGCAATGTCTTTACAGCTAAGACGCTGGCCTAAATAGTAGCCATCGCAAAGAGAGCTATAAAAGTAACTGAGGAGTGGTTAAGAGGAAAATCGCTAACACTAGCAGCCCACAAGACGGAATCCGTTATTATAAGTAGCTAACAGAAGGACGAAAAGGTGTAAATCAGATTAGAAGACACCATTATAGAGTCCAAGTCGTATGTAAATTATCTCGGTGTCTTGATTGACCATCGCCTTTGCGTCGGGGACCATCTGGAATCAGCAAACCACAAAGCGGCGATGGCAACAGCAGCCTTTTCTAGATTAAATGCGAACATATGACGACTACGGCAGCAGGCTAGACACGTCTTAGTGGGGGTGGTGAGGTCAATACTCCGTTACGGATCAACAGTCTGGCGTGACGCTTTCAAACGGGCATCCTACATACGAGGCATTAACGCTACATACCGCTTATGCGCCCTTAGGGTATGGCCANTGGTGAGGTCAATACTCCGTTACGGATCCACAGTCTGGCGTGACGCTTTCAAACGGGCATCCTACATACGAGGCATTAACGCTACATACCGCTTATGTGCCCTTAGGGTATGGCCCNTGATTGACCATCGCCTTTGCGTCGGGGACCATCTGGAATCAGCAAACCACAAAGCGGCGATGGCAACAGCAGCCTTTTCTAGATTAAATGCGAACATATGACGACTACGGCAGCAGGCTAGACACGTCTTAGTGGGGGTGGTGAGGTCAATACTCCGTTACGGATCAACAGTCTGGCGTGACGCTTTCAAACGGGCATCCTACATACGAGGCATTAACGCTACATACCGCTTATGCGCCCTTAGGGTATGGCCCAGGAGATATCCCAAATAAAAATAGAGCGGCCGGGTCAGCCTCACATATCGCGCACAACACTTAAAACCGCAGCGAAAGTACAAAGCGTAGAACAGTGGCAGACCCCTTGGAATATGTAGCACAACAGATGGACTTATCGCCTTTTTTTGGAAAACAACAATAAAAATACTTGAAAATAAATCGTTAATAGAACAGAAAGTAACAATAAAATATTGAAGATTTTTCTTTAAGGAGTAAATGAATTTTTTAGCTCTTTGCTCCAGCTCCGCTCCAGCTAAAATCCTTTGCTCCTTAGCTCCTTGCTCCTTTGCTCCGCTCCGCTCAGAAGCCCTGATAATTTGGCTATCAGAAGACCTAGAAATGTAAATCGGTATCTTTCAATGCATCGATTTGCATAAGATTTTTTCTGTACAACTGAAAAACCGAAGTGACGGTTCGATGCAATAGATATGTCAGTTAAAAAAAAAAACAATACATCGATGCATCGACTATTTATACATGACTGGAAAATTTTCGATGCATCCAAGCGAAATATCAATATTTTCGATGCATCGATGTTTTTCCGGTATCCCTAGTTTCACCCGAAAAATTTTCAAGCACCCATAGTAAAATCATAGAAACGAAAAGTGAACCAGTTCGAGGAAAATCAAGCTCATAATAGGGCTAAATGATTTTTTCGGAAGCAGTACGATATTTTTTGCAGGCCCAGGCAAGTTTTAAATTAGAAAAGGTTTTTTTTTTTAACTGCGGTGGCTCCTCGGCTAGCAACGGTATACCTCCGAGTGTATCTCTGCCATGAAAAAGCTTCACATAAAATCCATTTGCCGTTCGGAGATGCCGTAAAACTGTTGGTCCCTTAATTTGTGCAATTATATCCAGACGCGTACCACCAATTGGAGGAAAAGCTTGGAAAACTACAGATAAGTGAAAGATCGCCGATCGTGCGAAAACTCCCCATCTCAGAAAATGGTCCAAAAAACCATATCTCAGCTTCCGATATATTGAATTTACATTGAGAAAAGCCGTCGAATCAGCAGCTGAGATGTGGCGTTTTTGAATCAAATTCAGAAATAGTGCGGTCTTAAACCATTTGCTGTGATAGGACGTTTACAGAACTGTAGCCGAGATAGGGCGATCTTTCACTCAGCCGACGATATATTCAAAACGCAACGCATAGCTACACAGACGGTTCCAAATTGGACGAAGTAGTAAGAGCTGCAGTAACTCCACCGAATCGGAATTTCATAAGTCTACCAGATCAAGCCAAAGTTTTTGCAACAAAGAAAGCGACAGAGAAACTACATGAAATAAACCCTCCAATCGAGCAGATTAACTTCTAAATAGATAAATAGATAGTCGGGCGGTCCTCAAGGCTCCACTTTCATGGACAGTAAGGAGTCGACATACATACATTTGGTCCCATGAAAAAGTAGTATCTGGCAACGCTATCGCTGCCATCATCATCTATGTGAGATGTTTTATGTTCAGCCAGCATAACCTAACCTTACCTAAACTTTGTATATTTTGGAAAAGGTTGTGGAATTAGTTTTTTCTTTTATCATCCGATTGTTATTCTTTTGGTGACTTGGATGTTTGGTTCGAAATTCAATCATTACTAACTGAACACAAAAAATATACACGGAATGCTTTCCAAAAGGTTATCCGCTCAAAAATGTATTTGAACCTACACCTTAACTTCTCGCCTTTTTAGTGACTTTAGTTTATATTAGATTTTCAAAAAGGAAAGTAAGATGTATCGAACATGTTTAGATAACACCCTGAAACTAAGGATCCAGCTAAATAATGACCCTCTATGTATGATGCCAAATGAAAGCTTACTAAAAGCTTATTGCATTCCCTGAGCTAAGCTGTACCATTTCACACTTGAGTTCTAACAAATCTTAAAAAAGTCCCATACGCAACTTCTTTTACAGCTTCNTGCATTCCCTGAGCTAAGCTGTACCATTTCACACTTGAGTTCTAACAAATTTTAAAACAGTCCCATACCAAGCAGCTGTTTTTAATTGTCATGTTCTAAAAATAAATTAAATAAATTATAAAAGAAATAAATCTCCAAAAGTCACATAGTCTTAAACCAACCCATCGTAGGATTTAAAGCCAAAATTTATTATCCTTAATAATTCAATTGCATTGATTTGTAACGAATCGATTATGTTTTGCGCATGCGCAACACTACATATTTACTTCTCCCAGAAGCAAAAAATAAAATAAGATTAGTGGCGCAATACAAAGAGTAGGCAAAAAAGAGTAGAATGAGAAACGTAATGAAAGGACAACATTTTTCGCCTACATTTACGTGTGCTAGAAAAAGGAAGGGCAGGACAATGAAGAGTCAAAGGCAGGACAATTTACAAAAAAGCAGGCCGAACTATTGACTCATAGTAAAGCGTAGCGAATTTTGATACNAACCAACCCATCGTAGGATTTAAAGCCAAAATTTATTATCCTTAATAATTGAATTGCATTGATTTGTAACGAATCGATTATGTTTTGCGCATGCGCAACACTACATATTTACTACTCCCATAAGCAAAAAATAAAATAAGATTAGTAGCGCAATACAAAGAGTAGAGTGAGAAACGTAATGAAAGGACAACATGTTTCGCCTACATTTACGTGTGCTAGAAAAAGGAAGGGCACAATGAAGAGTCAAAGGCAGGACAATTTACAAAAAAAGCAGGCCGAACTATTGACTCATTGTAAAGCGTAGCGAATTTTGGTAGAAAAAATTTGTGTAACGTTTCTTTTTATGCGTGAGTGATATGATTTTTCTTTTGCTTTGCGCATTAGAAGCACAGCAGGACCAAGCATATTTACACGCGCTGGCGCAGTCGGTCAAACAAAGTAGCCTATGTAGAAGCAGTGGACTTCTTTTCATAGGCGACGTTTTCGGATTTCTTAAACAGTTTGTGCCACAAAATTTTATTGAAATTATTTCACTCGAAACGAAATCAATTTGACACGAGTCATTGCAATTTTTACACAAATTCCTTTGCAGTGAAAATAGAGAAGAAATTTATTCTTCAATTACCAATATTTGTCAACGGCTTCGATCGTTGCAGCTGTTTTATGTCTGACATGAAATGAAGATTGTCCTACAAGTAGCTTGATTTCAGGGAAATCAAAGTATACAACACCAAATTGTCACCAACAAAAATGTTCCAGTCCAGCAGAAAAGCGTTGACACTGTGAAAATTGCGATTTTCGCGCCAACTTAGAGGGAATTTCATGGAAAATTCAATGAATATTGCTTAATTTTTGTGAAATTTTAGGCTTTTGTGTGGTTTCATGGCGAATGGAATTGGTTATGGAAATGGAATTTATGGTGCTATGGAAATTANAAAGTATACAACACCAAATTGTCACCAACAAAAATGTTCCAGTCCAGCAGTTTACTTGGAAAAGCGTTGACACTGTGAAAATTGCGATTTTCGCGCCAACTTAGAGCGAATTTCATGGCAAATTCAATGAATATTGCTTAATTTTTGTGAAATTTTAGGCTTTTGTGTGGTTTCATGGCGAATGGAATTGGTAATGGAAATGGAATTTATGGTGCTATGGAAATTTACTGAACTACTACAATTTATTTATTTCTTTAGCAAACAATCTGCATAAAAATCAACAAAGAGAAAAAATTGCCTTGGACGTTACCGCGCGTCCCCTGTCCCCTATTTTTAGGACTAAGTGGTGGTATTAGCAACATCATCGCAGGACCTAGAGGTCCGTATAGGCTTAGAAGGGCCGGGGTACTTCGTTTTGGAAAGGTGCTGGTTTGAGTTTACGAAGGCATCTATCGCTCTTTTCTTTTCATTTACAGTTTTCGGCTAGGATGCCTTTGGAGCTTTCCACTATCCTCTTCTGCTTCTCAGTCTGTGGATCGTCACCAAAACTCTTGAGAAACCCGAAGGCGGTTCTCTTAGCCCCCTCACAGATGCACGAAGCGCCATTTTCGCCTTAGATCAGGTAAGGCGGGTAACTTTGATCGCGAAGCGTTAATTTCTACAAGGTACCTCTACAATTCCGGCCGTTCTTTAACTACTCTAGTGGATTTGATTCGTGACAGCTCTGAATGTAAAGAACTGACAAAACAACTCTATCTGCTTGGCCGGACTGTTTTGACTTTATTGCTGATTGCTTGGCTCTCTCGAGGGCCTCGCTTAAACCAGAATCGATTTCGCCGAGATTTTCGAATTTTTTCTGAATGTATTAGTATTGAAGGCGTCTGTTCAGCCTTTTTAGAGGGTTTTTGTTTCTGGTAACGCCAAAGAATTCCGGGCCTGAATTATTGTTAGGCATATTCATCTGTGTCATAGGTCGCAAGCAGAACCGAAGCCCATTACCACCCTGAATTTAAGGCAGGGGTAAGGAATGATCGACCAAAGCAGAGCCCCATATCTCAATCGCGGATTTTTTTCTCTTTTTTTTAATTAAATTTTTTCTTTTTTAATGTTTTTTTTTTGTAATTTAATTTTTATCTTTCTTGATTCGAATTTCTTTTAATTTATAGATGTTATTCATATAAAAATAATTGGGGTATTCACAACGGTCTCGTAAGTGTCGTATTGTTGTATGTCGTAAACTTTACACACCTAAAAATATATTAAGGGGGTTCGCAAGGTACCATCAGAGTCATATTATTGATTTTCGTAGTGTTTAAAAATAGTTGGTTGTGGTTTCAAGTCCTCTAAACATTTATTTACGCTTTTAAAGTTTACGACATACAACAATACAACACCTACGACACCGTTGTGAATCCCTCAAATATTCCTTTAAATTTCACTTGAGTTTTAGGAACATATCGTCACCTGAAATGCAAAATGACGTATCATCAACGTCACTGAAATGCAAAAAGTCGTAACTTATCAAAAATTAAAAATTCACATTTTGAATGCTATGCTAGATTTCATCAAATTAACACATCGTTTTTGAAAAACCAAAAAAAAACTGTCACGACTTTTTCCATTTCCGTGACGATGATGATACGTTATTTTGCATTTCAGGTGACGATATATAATTTTTTTTCTTTTTAATTTTTTTCATCTTTTAATTTTAAGATTTTATTGTTTTTTTTTATAATTAAATTTTTAGAAACTTAGTATATTTATTTCTTCTTTTATAATTTAATTTGTTTTTGTTTTTTGATTTAGTTTTCCTTTAGTTTTTAGATTTTGTTTTAAAAAAAAAAATATTTCTTTTTGTTAATTTTTTCACGTTTTTTTATTCCACTTATTGAAAAAAAAAATTATTTATTTTTGCTTCATTTTAATTTTACTTAGATAGGTATATTTTATAAATTTAATATTTTTTTAGTTTTTATTGCTTTAAAAAATTTTTGCTAAAAGGCAAACAGCATAACGCTAAGACATCCTCGCTGGCAGATCTTTCAATTAGTCTTACGAAAGACAGAAAAGAGCTTTTAAGATAATTTCCAGGCTTGAAAATAGTCTTACGGATGATTTTTGCCTTTCGAAAGACTGCGATGAGTTGAAAGACTGTTGCCAAAATTGCGCTGTTGAGCACTTGATTGCCTATAGCTTACAAGACACACCCGCTAGCTCTTCTTGCAATAAGGGAATGAGGCGGCGGTACATCTGCCTCTTGGTATGAGGCATTGTAAGACTCGTCTTGGGAGTTCGTCTCCAGACTACTCTACCCTAAAAAAATCTACTCCGGTACTTCGATTAGATTCTCGGCGCTGCTTACGCATAATTTAGGCCATGTCTGTGAGGATTCGTATGTATCAATGAACATTTCAGCCAAGTCAGTTTCTATGGAAAGCTGAGAGCCCAAATATATGTATCAGTTATTAAAAAATAAAATCTCTGTTTATGAAGATATTGCACGTATTTTTACTTTAAGTAAGTTGAAGGCTGAAATATACGTTGAAATTGTTGACAGTTTGCATATTGAAGAAAGAAATTCGAATCCGGGAATCGAAAAAAAAATATTCAAGGATTCAGTTACTCCGAAAAAGAGATTTTATAAACATCTGCTTTGTTATTCCATAACAAATAACGCTATTTAAGCGCATCAAACGCTCAAATGCGCATCCTTTGAGCCAAGAAATTTGCCAATATAAACAAGTCGAAGCAGAATCTACAAACAACAACTGCATTTGTGCAAATGTGGCAAGTCAATAATGAACACACAAAAAAAAAATACTGATGCTAATGACGCACCTAATGGCCACCGCTTGAAAAAATATTTACTCAGAATTAAATAAACATTTTTTAGCAAAAGTGAATTTTTTTTCTTTAAACCGTCACTATTGTTTCCACCTAATCAAGCAAATATTTTGTCTAAGCAAATGATGCTCATTAACTTTTTGCTTTTCGTATTTATTTAGGCAATAGACAAAAATTAATAAGTCAATAATGTCGATCTAAGCAGATTTGCGGTTGTTTGCTTAGGCAGTCTGCAGCTAGCGGTGGCAGTGTTTAATTTGTATGAACAAGCAAAAACTTGTGTGGTACAATGAATGATTTGTAAGTACATGGAACAGTAGCTGCATCATGCGAATTCGATATGAACAGCGCAGCGGTTTTTTGGGAGCGGCGAGAGGCACTTAGTGAATTGGCTACCTAATTTACCTGGCGGCGGCTGGTTTTGGTGGCTTACGCAGGACATCTAAGCGTTTAACTGCCAGTTAAGTGTGGCTTTAAGACATTTTCAGCATATCTTAAATGTGTTTTTAAGTCATTTTATAGCATCTTGCTTTATGCTAATATTTATGTAGTGAAAATTTTAAGGTAAATTAGCTGTGTTAGCTGAAAACTATTTGTGAAAACAGCTGGTTGATTGGTAGACACATGCAGGCATTTTAATGCACACCAAATGGATTGGAGGACAAAGCCATATACATAACGATGTACGTAAAAACAATTAAAATAATATAGTAGATAACACAGGTGGGTGTGAGCTGCCGTAACCTCTTATGAACTTTAGAATGTCCTTCTGCCGAACTCCGATCCTCCAAGAAAAATATATTTACACATGATACCTATGGTGACAATCTATGTATATTTTCCCCTAATAAGTTCCACATGGGCACGTAATTTCCTTTTTTCCGTTTTAGAAAAAATTTCGCCACTATCTAGCTTTATCGAGGGATTCTCAATTATACTGCAGATGTCAGTATTACTACTCATAATATTTTATTCCCTATAATTAGTGCCGACCCGATTACATGTTCCCAGTGTCCGCTGTTAGCTATGTAATGCGGCACCTAGTACACGATTCCTCAAATAGCGCAGTGTCGCAGCATCCAACTGAAATCACACTTATTCTATTTTATAATTGACATCACCCCGAACTTAACTTCTGACTACGTGTACTCGGTTTCCAAGTCTGGTGCTAACTACGGCAATAATCAAGTCTGCTACTTCAAATATAGCATTTCTCCGATTGAAAAACTGTTGTCATGGCACCTAAAGTAGAAGGCATCTTGTGTCTTGGATCAAGCTTCTAAAATCTTTGTATAGTCATTATTCTCATCCAAGACAGCAAATTACATACTTTCTTTCAAAGAGTGCAAAAGTTCCCCGGTATGTTTCTGGTTAAACCACAGTCATAAAGGCTTAAACACTACTTAGCCATCTCGGTCAGTCTGGAGATAAATTTTCTACAGTTGATTACAAATCGATGGTTGTAGGTCGTGATTTGCCTCGCTGGTCTGCAAACAAATCTGTTATTTTGTTCCTTTCGGCATTGTTATGCCCGAAAAATCAGCAGAGATGTGCGTTGGCTTGACTCAGTAATGCCTATCCACTCGCAGCGAAATCTTTTATTTTCGGCAATAGGGAAAACCCCAAATAGATTCACCTCCTGTCGGTTGACCGCTGGGTGCACAGAATTAAAGGCAGCATTATCCAAAACCCTCTCATCAGCATGATTTCTATTTTATAAATCCATAATAACAATTACTTTTGATTTCAAAATTATATATCTTAGATAACAGTTATTGAAGACTATTAGACAAAAATCAAAAATAAAAATTTATTTTCAAATGAGGATATTTAAAAAGAAACTTGCAGGAAAACAAACTCTCGATAACGTCTGCATGACTCCTGCACGACTTTACAACTAACTTAAAGTCAGTTTTGTCATAGCTAATTAAAAGGTAGTTATTTATCGAACTCCTGCAAGAAAGCAATTTAGAAGTTGGTTAATCAATTGATAATTGTTTTCTGCATTGCTGTCATTGAAAATTTCACTATGAAACAAGTAAGAGGGTCTAAGTTCGGGCGGAGCCGAACATTAAATACCC
>NW_016168430.1:0-19302 GCF_001687245.7 Rhagoletis zephyria | reverse complement strand
ATGAGTTGAAGCCTGAAAATTTTAACAATTTATAAAAGACGACTCTTTATAAAGTCGGAAAAATACATCTGTACATACATATGCCTTTATAGTATGTATTCATGGGTATATGCTTGAATATTGCACAAAGTATTTGCAAATAAGCCGTGCTAGTATACTTTTATTGTTATTATATGGACAAATATACAAAAATTCTATCAGGTAGATGAAAGCAAATTTTTGGTTCGAATATTCTCAAGGGTGTGTTTGCATTTTTTTGGCAGTCTTCTAATGGCAAATATTCGCCATTATGGACGGCCGGCATGGACATAAACATGCCAAAATGTCAACTTAATGCTATTTGCAAATTAATTTTTCAGCCATTCGAATTTCTGTCAAATGGAGTTTTTGCAGAGTACAATACTTTTACATATTGCTATACACACACATTTTTACTCACATGCAAATGAGACACATTTATATATTTATGTAGTATACCCTGCAAAAGATTGTGCGACTAGTCCCTTGGGACTAGTGAATAGTTGAACACTTATTAGTCGCAACTAATCTCATACGGATAAAATTGGAAATCAATTAGTCTCGGCTCATCTCTAACGGCGAAGTATGTTTGTTTTGAATTACAACCGAAAATAGTTTTTATCGAAAACTCAGCTGCTAACAGCACCATCAGTCTGCATGGCTAGCGACTCTGGCATCAAAGACCGTTCGGGCGTAGGTTCATCCTAAATGCATTACCGCTTGAAATTTAATCGCTGCACACTGACTGCATATATACTATCGAAGACCTGGGTTCACCACAAACCCCGCGCATTTCTTTGGCGCCTTAACTGTCTTAACGGGCGGATCAAAGATGAAATTCAGTGTTTGTCGGTTTGGGCCGAGACCAAAAAGCTTCGCCAGTTGCGGATTTGCGCTAGTTGTTCATCCCTAATTCGGATAGGTACTTATGCACTTGATTCTTCGTCCACTAATGGGTGCGTAGTTGAAGGATCTTTTCACCGGAGCGTCGTCATCCATGCGTACAAAATGTTCAGGCCAGCGCAAGCGTGGTGGACATATGTAGGTGGCTTTTTCTGGGAGATCAAACGCAGTATTGTCTAACTTTATCATACGAAGGCCAGACAGAGGTGGAACCGCACAAGATCGTATAGGATAACCCGACAGTTCTGGCTGACAACAGCGAAACGGCCGCTAACGGACTGAGGCTGATCGACTTCGCCCGGTCTTCAGCATTAAAGATCTATCAGGCTACATGGCGATCCGCAGATCGTAAACCTGGAAACCAAATTGATCATGTTGTTATGGATCACTATCTCGTTGCAGCCAAAATATGCCCTCAACTCTGTACCCTAAACAAAAATTTGATTATTTCTCCGCCACTCAGCTCTCAAACCAGCTCTCTGAGAGCGCTCGCCTACAGACCGATAAATGCGGGCAGTGGAGCCATGCCGCTGCAGAGAAAAAGATGCCGCAGGGCTACGATGCGATCGGATATAAATCGAGCAATCTACATAGTGAGCCTAATGGTCTGATTATGCATACTTCGCATAACTTCGCACAACTTCGCATAAACTTCAAACTGTATTTTCGTATGTACTTTGTATCTAATTTGTATGTATTCCATTACCCAGAAATTAGCAGAACTTTTAAAAACTTAGGGATCTGTTGAGTTTAGATTTTGCTTCACATTTTCTTAAGTTACATTTTTATTGCACTGATACAAATGGTTGTGCGAAGTTATGCGAAGTATGCATAATCAGACCCTAAGAGTGAAGCGAGGCGTATTTTTTGGAATAAAAAGAGAAAACCTGAAATACGTGAGCTCGAAAGAGAGAATATGAAAGCGAACGCTCATTGGAAGGCATGGGGGGGGGGGGGGATAAACAACAAAGCTGCTGGAGCTGACTGCCTGTCAGCTGAGCTAATCAAGTACGACATTTGATTAGAGGCAAGCGTTATCTCGTATGCAGAATTCGGGATTACAATCTTCTGTTAATTTCTTAATAATTGTTGATATGTCAAGAAACTCTTTCTGGCAACACTCAGTCATCGGCATTCCTGGCTCGAACCTCTGTCAATTGGAATTTTCGCGTTTGAATTTTATATTCTCGACTGAAATTTATAAACTCACTTACATTTTATTTTATTTTATTTCTCGTAGTACATACATATATCTTTTTATTTGTTCTATAATGTCCATAATATCTTTCTAAATGTCTCCGCTTTATTTAGATCTGTTCGTTAATTGAGCTATTTCGAAAATACATTGTATGTTTTTGTGGATTCCTAAAGTGTTTGCGCTTTTGGCGAACTCATTCATTATGAATTTTATTGACTTGCTCTTTCATTCTAATTATACCCCATATTAATAGTTTTTTTTTCAAAATTAATCTCTGCATAAATTCTTCATTTTTATTAACAGCCAAAATTTGTTCAATACGATGAGCTCGCTGTTGAACCAGGCACTCCCCGATATTCACAAATGGTCCGAGAAAGTAGGCGTCAATGCAGGCACGTAGGTCAGAGGCAGTGTTGCCAGGTTGCCGATTTGGTTGTCATTTTGAAGATTTTTTACTGCCATGAAGATTTGACGATTTTGTGACCCAGTGTCGATATTTCTTTATGTGCAAATTTGGCTGGTTCCCAACTTTGAATATAGTTACACAGACAACTAAAAATTGCAGTGTAAACACTTGTTGAGAGTTTACCATTTCTGCTAATACATAATTGTCGTAACGAAATTATATCATGTGGCAGCACTAATTGTAGTTATCGATAAGTAGTTTTGTTCCTTGTAGCATTACTATTTGTGCAGGGATTTGCGGGATTTATAATTTGCACTGATGGCAATAATAGAAACTCCTTTTCTTGACCAGTATTGGCAGTATGTATTTCTTTTTTTTTAATTAATATTTTTTTACAAATGTCTAGCCCATTATACATACCATAGCCCATTATACATACATATAACACCGTGCGATAGTAAATTTTACACAAAAAAAAAATTTATATATTTGCGAAACCATGGGCCAAATATGGTAAAATTGCTTTTTTAGTTTTTCACTCTGACGTCAGTAGTTCAAAAATGATTTAGAAAATTCAGCAAAATGTGCTTAGAGAACAAGTATTGGTTTCAAATTAAAGAGAAAATTCTGTAGAATTTAATCAGATTAAATAATTTTGGTGCATAAGGACTGGTACGTATTGAAAATGTGGTTTAAAATTGTATCCTTGAAATTTAGCAATATTGGTTTTTGAAAAAATTATATGTTAAGGACTTATATAAACTCGATAACATCCTCGAATTTCGTCCTTCTAACTTTATCAGCTAAAAAAGATACCTATTCGTCCTTGTGAATCCAAAAAGTTTAATTTTTTTTATTCTAAAAAATTTCCTCATTTC
This sequence comes from Rhagoletis zephyria, assembly GCF_001687245.7. Lineage (NCBI taxonomy): Eukaryota > Metazoa > Arthropoda > Insecta > Diptera > Tephritidae > Rhagoletis > Rhagoletis zephyria. The sequence continues at coordinate 15,899 of NW_016168430.1, read as the reverse complement.
ATTCGGTACCCATATATTTTATCTACATTGCAATGAATTTTTTGGAATTAAAGGAATTTGAAATTACAAAGTCCTTTAAAATAAATCCTGACTTTAAATAAAAAAGTAGATTTCAGACCCATTTATTTATTACTTATTTTATGGTAGGAGAGATAGAAACAATTTTTTCTATTTAAGTTGTTGAAAAGTAATGAATATCTAAATCCCGGGACTAATCCCGGGATACCGGGATCGCGATACATACATCTCGAAAATCCGGGCATCATAAAAAGCGAAAAAATTAACTACCCTAGTATGTATGTATATGCTTCGCTTCTATTACTGCGGCGATATCGTCTGCGAATTCCTTTCTTTTTGCTCGAGGAGGCATATCGCTAAGCCCCTGTATATGTTTGTTTGTTTGTTTGTTTGCGTACTTTAACAAATAAATTATTACATCCTGAGGCCATTCATTTACTTACCCCCAAATAAATGTATGAACGAAATTAACTGAAATTTATACAACCAAATTGAATTTGCACTTCCAAGCTCCGAGCAGACTCCATCCCAATTCCCCAGAGAAGCAAACAATGCCACAGAAAAATATATCTACGTATGGACATACATACATATACCTACTTCCACAATAAACAGCAACAAATAAGCAACAACAAAATTCATGAAACAACGGCAACAACTCGCAAAAGCGATGGCCGCTTGTGGCAGCTGAGGCGATTAAGGCGGAGCATAAACACGTGCGAGCGAACAGCAAACAACAAAAAAAAACGCTTGCACACGCACACAAATGCATTTAGCTGTAAGCGCGTTCAAAGTCAATAAGTATGAGCTGCTTCGGCAGCTGTCCAAAGAGTGAGTGAGAAAACTAGCTTGCGCTTGGGTTGGCAAAAAGTATCTATACGCATACAACGACGAGTAGATAAAACACTACAAATATAAAGAGGGGTATACATATGTGCATATTGTGTGTGTGGGAAAAATATTAAAAAATAAATAAAAAGTGATTCTGCAAAGAGCTGGGCGGTGTTGCAACAAAGAGCTCGCATGCGCTTGGCCGATGGGACATCTTCTGAGCTTTGCCAGCGCTTTAGTTTATGCGGAAGCGTATTTTAAGTACTGGTCGGCGGTACTTTTTCATCTTTGCGCGCAAATCGATACGAAGATGCATACACATGTATGTACATAAAAACACAGCTCCCTACAAGACATTGCTGAGCACTTTAGGCAAAAATTCTCACACATTTACACTTTTGTTTTTGTAGTACGGCATAAATGAGTAGTTTGACTATTAGTACTGAGGACTTTCTGATGACAACATTGAGGGGAAAGTACTCAATTTTTTCCCATGGCCTGAACGAAAATGAGGACTTTGATAAGCACTTTTGTGATTAGGGATAATGATAATATGAGTACTCATATGATACTTAGCTGTCTTGTAGGGCTACTACGTATTTACATGCATACATACATAGTGTAAAGAGATTTTAACACAGATCGATGGATTATCGAATCGCGATTTATTTCTGTTTTCTGCTGTGTTAGTTCGTTGCGCTCGGAAAGATTTCAGATACGATTATTGTATGTTTAAGTGCTAATATATGTATGTATGTATTTTCGGAATCGAGGTGGCATCGGTCGTCGGTGTGACGCAAGACAGCACGCGACAAAAAATGCAACAATAAAAAAAGAGGCATAAAAAAGTATGTGTGTGAGTGCGTGTATATGTGGTAGGGGGGTATTGGCGTGCAAGCAAGCAAACATACATACATACGCATATGGAATTACAGCTTGAGTGTTGTTTCGGCTTGGCGTTTCCCCCTTTTCCTGCAACAGCCGTACGAACAATCATTTGAGAGTTCTCCATTTTTGTTTTTTTCTCATTGTTTTTGTGTTTCCGCCAAATGTAGCTGCTGCAGCCGCAACACACACGCAACGAATGCAAGCCACGTACGTCTCTGCTGAATTTGTATTGATGTGCAGCCAAACACTGATTTACTACCACACAGATCTGTAGATACATATTGTTGTAGTTGGAAGCTTATACATGGGCAAACTTAAACTTGCATGCATATTTACATACATACATACATACATATCTATACACAAAAGCATGTATGTAGATATACGCGTCCGCATGCCTTCCGAGACCATTCAGTTTTATCTGGCGAGTCAGTAAATATTCGTGAGATTTACAATACGCTCACAAAATATTGACTAGCTAGCTTTTAGCATGGCGGCAGTATTTCGTTGGCGTACATTAGCGTGAAATCGCGGCACGCTTTGTTTGTTGCACATTCCGTTGCATTGTCAACGCTACGAATGCCGTTGTGTTGGACGCGCGCGCAAAGTGCACAGAAAAGTATCTAAAAACGTGCGATATTTGAACGCGGCGCAGATAACGCTTTGTGTAAGACACTTAACTTTTTTTTCCGTATTTTTGTTTTGTTTTGTTTGAGAAGAGTACTACGTACCGCCCAATTGTTTTCGGTTCATTGTGTCAAATAGCATTGAGAAAGAAAAGAAAAAATCTTAAAAAAAAAAAATAACAAAAACAAGCCAACGGAACAAACGCAGTGACGCGGCACAACAAAGGCTGCCGCCAACAAACAACAAGTAGGTATAGTTAAAGGCATACAGCGCAGCGCTTACATTGAAACAGTAGCAGAAGAATTATTGTTATTGCCACATCACATCCGCCGCCGCCGCCGCCGACGTCGACCATTGTTATTGACAACGCGCTACTAGCGCGCTACGTTGGGTTTGGCACAAAAGCAATCACCGGCATAGCTACGGCCACATCCACCACCGCATATATCGTACGTAACCCCCGTCCTGCTGCTTAGTGCGTCCCCACCTCTAATTAACTGAAAATCGCCTCCTGAAATATTCCTTCGGTCTTTTCAATTGTGATTTTTTTTCTTCTGCTTTTTTCTTGTTACACGCCGTCGCATAATTTCAATTGCATTGTTGTCTGTTGTGCTCTGCCATACGTCGCTGTCGCCGCAGACATTGAGTCGCCATTGAAAATTTGTTGCTTTCATCGCTGACTGTTAACCAACCGCTCGCCCTTAGTCGCCATTGTTGCTGGTCGGCCCTACATAAAGTAGCATATTTCATCATCCGTGGCCAACGTCGCCGCCGCCGCCGTCGCCATAGCAACCATGTTGGTACCGCCGGATATGCTGGCTGCGCAGACGCGCATGATTTATCAGATGAATCGCTATTGCGCGGAGCGTGTTCAGGCGCGTATGTTCAAAACTGCCACGGCCATACGGGAAATATGCAAAATCGTTCAAGACATTTTGAAAGAGGTGGAATTGCAGGAGCCGCGCTTCATCTCCAGTTTGGTGGAGTGTAATGGCAGGTAAATATTCGTATTAAATTTTAATATTTATTACGGCACGTTTGTGAAAGAGAAATTTACATAAAAGATTTTATTTTAGTGTTAATTCATGATTTTATATTGTATCCACAGTTATTTTCTTAGAGCGGCTAAAAATTTAGATAAACATACGACAGCCACATATTGACAAGTTTTGAGGATTTATTTTGTTATTATTAAATTTTAATTATTTTTTTAACATAAATAATGGTTTATTCTATAACAAAAACCATATAAATCCAAGTTTCAAACTTTTTACAAAAATTAAAAAAATTAACAAAGTTTCATTAAAATTTCACACTTTTTATTCAGAATTTTGTAGATAATTTCGGGGTATGCAGTTTTACAGACCACTTAATTCTAGTAAGTGTAAAGTCTTTCGAGCAATTTTTATTGTTAACGGTGTTATGAATTTTATTTTTCAAAACACAAAAAAAATTTCCAACATACATACAAATTTACTTCTTATGGAAGAAAATGAGTGACAACGTCAATTAAAAATTTATCCAAAATTCACGCTATTTTTTAGCCTCTTAAAACTTCCACTTTTTTTACATGCTAGAATTGAATGGGATATAAAACTGCGTACCCAAACATTTTCTGAAAATTCTGAATAAAAAGTGTGTGTGTGTGTGTTGATGGAACTTTGCCGAATTTTTGCAAAAAGTTTGAAATTGCGATTTGTATAGTTTTGTTATAGAATGACATTTATTTAAAAAAAATCAAAAAATTGGCAAAATTAGTTTTTCGCGCTATCTGTCAGGATTACATGAAAAGTCTGAAAATTAACGCTTCAAAATAATTTTTTTTAAGTTTCAATACGACCGTTTTTCACCGAAATACATCTCGTCAAAAATCACCGCATGCTTTGAATTTTCTTCTGCTCCCTTTATTTTTTGGGGTAGCGTATTATCTGCCTACATTGGTAAATAAAGCCAAGCCAACATGTTTTTTTCTTTACTATCGAAACCAGATAAATTTTCGTGGACTCCTACTTAAAAGTCGTGAATCCCTAAACTAGAGAATGCAGGACAGCTAAGAAAGAAGTGCTGAGATGATTCCACCACGATATTAAGTCGCACCGCGTGGGTCGCTAAAGGACAATGTCCGGTCAGAATACCTGTAAAAATCGAGAGCTGGCGCTTATGCAGCAGCAGAAGCTCCCTGTGACCGCCTGCGGTCAACAACCGGCCAGAATAACCGTATAACTTTGCATATCGGGGTTTTCGCTCAGCGCCCGATGAGCCGACGGTCAGCCCAAAAGCCAATTCATCAGCCCTACAATTTTCAGTAATGTCACTGTGTCCTAGAACCCAAATCAGCTTGATTTGAAAGTATTAGTAGGCAGTTGAGAGAGAGGTGTTCAGGCATTCTCCAACCAATTTCGATCGTACCATTAGCGATCTCAGAGGTCGGATCGGCTATCAGAGAAGATACTTACCCTCCTAGTCGGCAAAATATTAGCGCGTTGTCAGTCGGCTGCCTCTTTTACAGCGGCTACTTCTGCCTAAAAGACGCTGCAGAGATCCGTCTGACTGGATATTAGATCTGTTGAGAGTTCCTGACAGTAGGCACCTTCTCCAACTCTACCGTCCAGCTTCGATACGTCCGTGAAGACCTTAATTGGACCTTTTATTAAGAGATTGCCGTCCACCGCTTCGCGCCTTGGGGGGATCTGCATGGAGAGGGATGTTTGATAGAATTTATGCAAGAAACATAACTTGTCGGTAGAAGAAATCTGAGACGTTTGTTATTAGCGTAAAAATGTTTAATAAAAAATGTATTAAAAAATGAACAAGTATATATACCTTGGCTGCCCCCTACAACAGACTATAAATAGCCTAGAAAAACAAACTCAGGCGATTTCTATACCTTAAGCAGAGGGTATCGAGGGAGCTCCATTCATCTTCAGCTGCTCTATCTACCCGGTGTCCATCATAACGCCTTCCTGAGACGGGTACACACACTTTATTTTACTGTGAACGGTGAAAAATATTTAATATTTAAGTTACACTCATACGAAAATTTAATATTCGCCACGAGATATCACTTTGATACCAATCTATGCCTACTAAAACGAACAACTATTGCCATTTTTATTACTCGTATTAAGAAAACGAAGGGAAGGTTTACGAGAACCATGGAGGGTGTGAAAAGTAATGCGTCTTGGATTGGGCATAAATATTTTACAAAAACAAATACACAATATTTCTTCTATGTATAATACATGAAAGAAGAATAGTATCGAGTGCTTTTACTTGTACTCGTTTGCACGGACGGTTGATCGAACAACTCAGGCGGAAAATAGTCACTTATTATTGAAGACACAGAAGCCATTAAGCGCCTACAGACAGCTGCTCTGAGGTATACCCGCTTATCAGTACGGTCGGTCTGGTTGCTTGTCTACACTCTAAAAAGTGCATGTAAAACTACTACTGAAAAATGTTTATTTTTCAACCAGAATCTATTCAAGTATACGCACAAGATGTTCAAGATTTGGTTTTGAACATGAGTTGTTTAAAATATACACATGAAATGTTTAAAATTACAAACATTTTGAAAGTAAAAATATATTTTTTACAATTAATAAATACTAAGTGCCAGGGGCGCACGCAGGAATATATTTTTGGGGGGAAAGGGTTTATACTTCTAAATATATATCATCAGCAAATACCCAAAATTCGCTCTTTAAAATACATTTATGAAAGTTTTATTTACAGTATGAAATAAATAAATACACTTTTTAAGTATCATCAATTGCATTTTATTTACATAAAATTTACAAAGAACTCAGACTATTTAAAACCGGCTTCAAAAAAGGGAAGGTTATCAATTCTTCGGAGTATTTTTACTTCTTTAATTTATTCCACCGCATAACTTTGCACCGCGTGAACCGATTCCAATAATTATTTTTTTTTACGGGAAAGATGGTACCTTAAGGGTCGTCTCGTAATTTGGTTAGATCCGATCATTAAATCATGAAAAAATTAACGGTTGAGGATGCACTCAACTTTCAAAAGTAATACAAAATTTTACAAAAGAATTCTAATATAAATAAATTAAATAACTTCACTAAATTTTTACACTTTTTTATTCCTTTTTGTCGATTTCTGGTTTCTCATTTTTTAATACTTCGAATAACGAAAATTTAACTGAACTTGTATTTTTATCATGTAGCTCATTTTGGTGGAACGAATTCGAAGTTAGCAAATTAAATCTTCGAATGCTTATTAAGTACATATCAGTGGTAAACATTTTTAGCCTGTAAAGTGTAAAAACCAACAGTAAGTGAGTATGCATTGCATATTTTTAGGACAATGCTTTCATTCGCAGTTAAACTTCAAAGAGCTCTCAAGAAAAAAGAAAAATTCTTACAAAATGACGCACTAGAAATGGAAAAGAAAATTTTTTCTATCAAAATTTCTTATATCATAATAAATTTACCCCCAAAACCCATCCCTTGTGTGCGCTACGTGACAAATTTGATATGTAAAAGTAAACAGACAGTGTTTAATTTTGCACACACTAGGAGAGGAAACTGGTTACCTCTCTTTATATGCGTAAATTTAAACGAAAATTTTTTAGAGGAAGTTTTAAACATTTTATGTGTAAACTGTGAAAATGTGAACAATAAATGTTTAAAACTCAAAAAACAAATTTGAAATTTGTCCTACGCCACACATATGATAAGTAAAAGTAAGCAAGCAGTGTTTAAATTTGCATTCATTAAGAGAGGAAACTGGTTACCTATCCTAATATGCGCAAATTTAAACAAAAATTTTTTAGAGTGTACTTATGGCTCCTTCCTACTTCTTCGATTTGTCAAAGTAGTATGGGTTGTGCAATTTGTCCATCAAATGAGACGTTAACACGAGCCTACTTGAGTTACGTGCTAATTGCTGTGGTTTGTCTTCATACGTTGACTTTAATGACTTTAGTACAAAGAAGTAAATACCTAATGTATGAAAAAGTTTTGTATGTAAGAATGTACTATACATAGTATGTATGTTTGTCTTTAACTACATTTGGATGTGCGTGTATACCTATATACATATTTACATATACCCACAAATGTAGCTCTTCTATAAAAGTAGATTATTGATGTATACAACATATAAAAATTTATATCTGAGTTAAATTTGTAGCTCTCTCCATTTACAGATTTGAAGGCGTCCAAGTAGTTTCACCCAACGAATTCGAAATCGTCTTATATCTTAATCAGATGGGCGTTTTCAATTTCGTCGACGACGGTACAATGCCCGGCTGTGCTGTGCTTAAGCTCAGCGATGGCCGCAAACGTTCCATGTCGCTGTGGGTGGAGTTCATTACGGCATCGGGTTACCTATCTTCGCGCAAGATACGCTCACGTTTTCAGACATTGGTGGCACAAGCGTGTGACAAGAGTATTTATCGCGACATGGTTAAGATGATCGGTGATACAACGGAGGTGAAGTTGCGCGTGCGTGAACGTTTTGTGGTACAAATAACACCGGCATTCAAATGCTCGGGCATATGGCCACGTTCGGCGGCACATTGGCCATTGCCACACATCCCCTGGCCACATCCGAATATAGTTGCTGAGGTGAAAACCGAAGGTTTCGATTTGCTATCCAAAGAATCCATTGTTATGCAGAATAAGAACAACAATGCGGCCATGGAAGGCGATGCGTGGGTGTTGAGCTTCTTCGAGGCGGAAAATCGACTATTGCAAGGTAAATGCTTTTCTGGCTGTGCTAATTTCAAACGAGGTGATTCTTTATTTACTTTTATGTATTAGACTTGCAGTTGTAAACGTAGCAAATTCGATTAAATTCAGGAAAAGCATGAGGATGCTCGTATGTAGGTATCATCTCTCCAATTGCAAGTGCGTATGTACATTAGGGTGGTCCCAAAAAAAGTGAAGTCAGGATTTTAATGCTCTCACCCCCTAAGATTGTTCTATACCGAAAGAAATTATAGCCCTGTTTTTTTATTTTGAAATATAAAAAAATATTTAGAGGTCGCTCAAAGCTTTCCATCTATTTTATAAGGAAAAGAGAAACCATTTTTCGTAGAAATGGTATATAATTCTTGAAAACCAAGAGTTTTTCATTGGAAAACTCTGTTTCTCTTCAGGAGGCTTCCAATAATACCCTATAGTTTATTTAGCCATATTTGGTATTATTATTGGAGGTCTCCAGAAGAGAAACAGAGCTTTCCGATCGAAAAATATTGATTTTTAAGAACTCTATACCACTTCCACAGAAAAAAAAAATGTTTTTTCCCCCTCACATAAATGTAAGATGGCTCTTCGAATTATAGTCATGCAAGCATACATATTTCAAAAGGAACATGCAAAAGTTCGATAGAGAAACGCTTCAACCTATTCTAAACTAGTTCTGCAGTGCAAGTCTAGACCGGAGAAAATGATAACGAAGATGTCTCATTTGGCCAGAGAGGGCACATTCAGGTATAACTTGGTTCGCAGCCACTTATAGCTTTCCCATCTTTAGCCATTTACGCAACCATATGAAACTGGGTGAATATTATTCTTAAAATCCATATTTCCCTTTATGTGAGATTGCTGACTGGTCACTGCTCGTGGTAGAAACACCTCTGTGATTAGACGGCGGAGCACTTGTTTGTGCTTCTGCTCTGCGTTTGCAACGATTAGGTTTGAGGCTTTTGGCAGTGAAGTGTTGAGAGGCGAACGGCTGAGCTATTTAACCACCCAACAATGATACATATCACCACTTAAACAAGAGAGCCATGCCGAGAAACCCCTACCTAGTCGTATAGAGGCCAATGTGTGTGCTTTTTCGACAGTGCAGAAACGATTTCGGCTCAATTCTTTTCTTTATTGCTCAAGCACTAAACTTGTATTTGAGGCTTTTGAATAATAAAATAATTATTGATGTCTTCGAGTGTTTCTGCCATGAGAAGGCAATTTTCGTTCTAATACTCGTATCAACACTCGCGAAATTGTACATCTTTTAAAGTTGGGTTCTTATTGAGTTCTTCCATTCCTCTGAAATCAACTTGCGCAGATCATGAGAGCATCTAGGGACTCGGCTCTACAGTATCTGGTAAGTGAGGTCGATAGGTCCAAGTAGTTCAAGTAGATTTCTCTGTTAAACTCCTTAGGCATCAAGGCGGCTTTGATGATAGAACCTATCGATCTGCCTCTAAGCCACTAATTCATAGAGGCATTATACTGAATGAAACTGATGTAGCTTCGGCGAGACCTAAGAGTTAGTACGATCGAAGGATGCCCATGTCTGGCGTCTTGCTATGGTTGTATGTATCATGAAAGAGTTCCAGTGGTTTGCCGCATTCTTGATTGTACTAAGTACATCTGCTTGTGCGGTTCAAAGTTCTCGAACAAAACGACTTTATATAGCATTTTTCAGCAAGATCGGAGAGGGCTTGTAACTAAGGGCTCATCAAAGTGTCCATTAACCCGATGAACACGTAGAAACTTGTGAATGAATGTGCAAAGGACGAGTAACTGCTAATTTCGGAATCAAAAATTATAGTAGCCATTTATTTTAGTACCCCTTGAAGCGACTTAAGATGTCCATCCCCTTAATTTTTGGGCAGTAGTCGGATAAGACTAGGAAAATGTCCCTCGGAAAAAATTAGAAAATGTCCATCATGAAACACATGAATATACGTATATGTATGTATATTTATTGCACTCTAAACACTAATATCTTCTACCCCTTCCAGGTGGCTGCCGTCGACGTTGTTTAAGTATTCTCAAAACCTTGCGTGATCGTCACCTCGATCTGCCTGGCAATCCGATCACCGCATACCATCTAAAAAATCTGCTGCTCTACGAATGTGAAAAGCATCCGCGTGACTTTGAATGGGACGAGGCGTGTATCGCTGATCGCATCAACGGCATCTTCCTACAGTTGATCTCATGTCTACAATATCGACGATGTCCACACTATTTTCTACCGGCACTAGACATGTTCAAAGGCAAATCGCCCAGTTCGCTGGAGCAGGCGGCCAAGCAGGTTTGGCGTTTGACGCGCGAAATGTTAACCAATGCAAATGCATTTGAAAAACTTTAAAAGCAACAACATATGTAGGTATATAAAGTGCATACATGTATTTATTTAACCGAAAACTAAATAAAAAAATTTAACAAGAAATGCAAAAACGAAAACAAATGCAGCACATTAGCATTAAAAAGGCATTAAAAGTCGAGCGATTGAAGCAAAAGGAAAAGGTTAACAATGCTAGCATTTGGAAGTACGCGTATATCGAGGTGCTCAACGCTAATGTTTTTTATGGATCGCGCTTTCATGCGTATGCATGTATGTACATTAGGGTGCACCACTCTCCATACAAAAAGGCGAGAAATGTTTTCCAAAATTTATTATATTTTAAGACTTTCGCCAAAATTTTAAAATGTTTCTAAAAATCGATTTTTTTTATAAATAAAATTTGGTTTTAAAAATATGTTTAACCAAAAAATCACCTCAGATTACAGAGATTTTAAACCTAAATGGTATACATACAAAATTTTAAAAATTGTGTCAAAAGAGTCAAATTAATGAGGTTTTGGTGAGGTATTTTCAAATCGATCCAGCTCACGAAAATCTTAATATTTTTGTGCAATATTTTGGCGGAAGCCTTAAAATAAAAAAAAATATAATTCCGGTAAAAGCAACTTCATTTGGTGAGGCACCTTAATGTGCATACATACATTTACATCTATGAAAATTTGCATGCTTTTGCGATTGGAATGCATTGATACGCACCTAGGTCCTAAGTATCGGCACCAAATGGCTGCTGTGTGAGTGTAGTTCAGGCGAGGAAAGCTACAAAGGAGCGGTGGCTGTTTACAGACATACCTATGAACAAACATTTATTGCTGCAACTGTATGTGCATGTGTATGTATGTATGCATGTACATATTAATGCAAGCAACTGCATGTCACATCTGTGTTGAAGTGTTAAAAAATCGCATTAGATAAAATCTGCAACAGAAAACTACTTCATTTTCGAATTGTATGCGTGGCAGTTTAGCCGACCTACCGACAGTAAATCTACAGCAGCCGGCAAAAAAAAAAGTAGATTTACCCTGATATGAATGCGAATAGTTGTATTTATTTATAGTTGTCAGCTTGCATGCATATGGACCTGCATAGATGTGTTGCCATAGATAAAGTCATTCACGGGATTATCCTTCTTCGTTTATGTTCCTCGTGAAATAAGATGCATCTGCAAACACAGGCATGTTTATATGTATGTACATTAGGGTAGTCCTTAAATGTATGAAGCATATTTTTGCATCAGATTTTCTAAACCTCAACCCCAACGTCGATGCTGCTATAGTTGAAGATATAAAACACATAAATTTCGGCAGCGGGCAAAGTTCAAATTCCTCTATGGAGACTTCATAACTAACTTCAATCGGTACCAAAATTTTTATGTGATATCTTCGACTATAGTAGTTTCGATTTTGGGTGTTAGATGAAAAAAAAATTAATTTAAATTTTCGATTCTCCGTAGAGGAATCTGAAATTTGCCCCCTGTGTGACACGCCTTGACCGACTCTAAACGGGACCAAAATTTATATGTGATATCTTTCAACGTGGTAATACCGATTTAGGGGGTGGGACTGAAAAAAATAGTTCATTTGATTTTTTTGAATGACCACCCTAATGTACATGCATGCATGTGCTCATAATATGGGCATGTATATAATATATTATATACATATGTATATCATATTACAATGAAAGTGTTACTCATTTCCTCTGATAATACCGTGCAAATTTTGAAGAATAAAAAAAAAATTTTAGCCTTTTGGCTCATAAGGACGAATAGGTATTGGAATTTCCCTCTTAATTGATTTTACTTTTTTTTAAGCTAATAAAGTTGGAATGGCGAAATTTGAGAATGTGGTCGAGTGTATATTAGTCCTTAAAATAAATTTTTTTCAAAAATACATTTTGCAAATTTTCAAAGATATTCAACGATAAAATTTTAAAAGGACTTTTGCAGTACCTTTTCGTCCATATGCAGCAAAAAAAATTTACTTTTTTAATTCAACAAAATTTGCTTTTTTATATGATACCCATATTTTTATTCTACATTGCATTGAGTTCTTTAAATTATTTTTTTAATTAATCATATCTTTAAAATTGCAAAGCCCTAACGGCAGAGAGATAAACTAAAATGTAGTTTTACTATTACTGGCACCTGGTTTTACGAATATATTCATTGTTTTTACTGTGCAACAAGACATTTCGATTTCTGAAAAAAACTGTTCCCTTTTCAACTATTAGCTAGGCTATAAGACTATCTTAACAAAGCAATTAAGCTTGTAACTGTGTATACGAAATTTACAAAGTGCTATTTCTTTAACTCATAAACAAAAAATTAAAAGTAGTAGAGATTTTTTAAAAATTTCTGCGAAAATTTTTTAACTATTAAGAATTTCAGTGCTTAATGTAAACATCTGCAAAATAATCTTTCAATAATATTTTATGTGTTATAAACATCCACATACATACATACATACTCACATACTCATTTATATTTTAGTAACAATCTATTATAATTATATTTAAAAAAATTTGTTATTAATTACGTATTTAGTGTTATAACCAATGTATACAATTTTAATATTTAATCAAATATATTATTGAAAACTTTTTAATGTTCACAACCAAAAACTTTAATAAATGTCAAGGCTATGGTTAGCCAGTACCCAGGCCCATGGCTACGGTGACCATATTAATGAGCGTAAAATAAAGTTTATTTCAAATGATTTCAGTGTAAACCCATATCGGGTTTTAAATCAAATATCTACTTTTTAGTTATATTATTTAATTGTTAAAATTTTCTCCTTGAATAGCGCTGTAACCGGATTTTAACCGATTCCGCAAAATCAAACCAAATCCTTATCAATGACTTCGCCATCCTTTTCTGCCACAACGCATGCCGCATTGGAAGCTTTTATGACAGGAGCATTTGTAATAATTCCTACTATAAATTTCCCCCATACATTTCCCCAGTATTAGTAATCATACGTTATTTATAGCCCTTACAAAAATTACAGGTTAAAACACTGGCAAAGATTTTCGTTAGATTTTATAAGGCGCATTTTTATTTTTAAAGGGCAGTTTAAAAATAGGAAAAAAGCCTCCTTTATTTTGAAAAAAAATTATAAAGGACAGTGGGTTGAAATAAAGTACTGTCCTTCAAAATAAAGGACGAATGGTCACCGTACCTATGGTGCCCTGTACTCTTTGCAAGGAAATGTTAGGTAAGAAGTGCGGTATTCTTACGGTGACCATCCGTAATTTATTTCAAAGGACAGGTCTTTTTCTGCTGTCCTTCGAGCTTATTTCTTTTTCTGGAAATCTTTTTTGTCCTTTATTTCAATACTTGTTCTTTGAAAGTGCTTTTATGATACGATGTCAGACATTAATGAATTTCATATATTTCAGCCTAGTAGTGAAAGGCAGAGAATACCAAAAAGTTTGAAAAATCATCCTTGTCGAGGCGACAGAGCTTTTTTCGTTCTACGAGAAGGAAGGGATTCCCGATAGGTTAGTTTAAGTTGCTTAGACTGCCAATTTAGAGGAAATGTGGAGAGCCAAACTCCAGCCAGAGGGTTCATTGTGATATCAATAGCGTGATCTGATGTGTACCACATCTACTTTCCCATGTACAGGATCCAGTTATTTTCCCGTACACAGCGGATAAGACTGTGGATACTCAAGGTTTTTTAGATGCTTCAGATTACGTAGACGTATTTAGGGCAAGCCTCATAAGTCGCGGAGAAAGTACTCGATGCTATTTATGTCGTTCCTTACTCTGTCGTACTACTGTAGAAGTCATTAGATAGGAAGCCTTTACGTTCGTTCTCTAAGCTAAGAGATGATCACGGAGATCTAAAGACTCCGATCTGTGTCCATCAATTCGTTGACCACTCACTTGTGGTTTTCTTGTAAAATAAATTCATATCAGAGCCATAGTCCTTTCGAAGATGTTTTGCCGGACGGCATTTGGGGCAGAATGCTGTTTCCACCAATATTTTTGTACCCGGGAGCCCAGAATACCTTTTTATGCATCGTGTAGTTAAATCGCTTAGAACCATTTTTCCTGGAATTGCTATCTTCGAAGAGGTATTGATGCACTGTAGATATTAAATCGAAGTTACTATAGTAGTATGTATGGTAGAAGAAGCCCAGTATCATTTCAGATAGACTGAAGTTTGTCGCAAGAAGGTCCGACAAAGCTCCAGGAGCTTTTCTGGGGCTGGATCAAAAGACCGTCTTGATAACCATTCTTTCCGATTGATCTCTTTACTAAGGAAAGCATTTCGCAAAGTGCCCTTAGGTTGAGGGAACTGAGTCAGTGCGACTTATGTTGTTGTTGTAAAGCATACAAATTCCCCAGAGCTTTTGGAAAATGATGCTGGAGGGAATGTCCTTGGCCAGATATTGTCTGGGTCGTTCCGGTTACGTAGACCAGACGGTCGAAAATCCTCGTCCAGTACTATCAAGTTTTTCCGTAATAACACACTAGTAGGGTCGAAAAATTAGGCAATGCCATGCAAATTTCCGAACGAATCGAATCTCAAATCTGAATGTTGGTTAGGCGGAAGTCTTTGTTGGCAAAGAAGCGTGTAAACTAATTTTTGTTACGGAGCTAGCGGGGAATAGCATTAATGTTTCCTCCGATAACCAGACAGCGATCAAGGCACTTGGCTCTGTAAAACAATGCAGAGAATAAGCTAAAGCCGCAGCTGATAGGCATGTTGTTGCACTAACTTGGGTGCCGGGCCATAGCAGAATACATGGCAATTAGATGGCCGACGAGCTAGCCAGGAGCAAATCGGCTTTGGATGTCTCAAAGGCAGAGGAGGTACTTGTGCCTCTGATCTATATCAAGGGTCGCATCTCTCAGCACTGGAAGAGGTGGCTAATAGCAGGTGGAAAGACTTGGGTACAATCTGGTAGGGTCTGCAGAAGTCTGTGGCCTACCTACTCCGTAAAACGCACTGAATTTCACATCAAACTAAACAGGAAGGATTTGTGTCGACTTCACAGAACACTGGGCCGTATGCACCATGCTGCAAGACTAGAACTGGAACACAACACTTCTTGTCCAGCAGCATCCAGGCGATGCGCCAAGAGTTCAATTCAAACCTACCCACAAACAACGAAAGCCTACTTACTTAAGAATATATCGACCGAATACTTATGAAAAACCCGCCGGCCACTGAGTGAGCTCTCAAAGGACGTACATACATATTTACCATGGGAAAGGCAAGCTTAACCGAATCTAATTTCTCTTTCCAATCACAAAAGCGGAACTATATTTTGACATTTAGAGAGAGGAGTAGATTTTAATTAAATAACAAGACATACCTACAACTTATAATATTAAGTTTTTTTCTCATTTCAACAATAGAAAATATTAAATTACTCGAATAACGAACGAATAATTCCCGAAAAAAGCAAAAAAAAAAAAGTGCCCACAAGTGCTGCACGAAAAGTGGGCAAATAGT
>NW_016168429.1:6972-19302 GCF_001687245.7 Rhagoletis zephyria | reverse complement strand
CAAAAGCAACAGATCGTAGGGGAGCTCCGAACCCCTCAGGTGACGGCGCATAAACTTCAAGGCAGGCTCAGTTAAGACGGGACTCTGGAAAAGAAAATACCGAAACAGTTAAAAATGTGAACTCTTGCTTTGCTAATACAAACAAAGGAGTGCTACTAGGAACTGCGCGCGTAAAAATACATTACAATGGTGTTAATTTCTCCGCCAGAGCACTGATAGATTCGGGATCTGAATGCTCTTTTATAACTGAAAGACTTCAACGCAGAATTAACCTGCCATCAAAACGCNGCTCTTTTATAACTGAAAGACTTAAACGCAGAATTAACCTGCCTTCAAAACGCTTGCATGCGCAAGTCTCGGGCATCAATAATTCAATATCTGCGCAGGTAAAGGAAGCGTGCGCCATTCAATTGCGGTTGCCCACAGACCCATTAATAAGCATAGATGCTGTTGTACTGGTTTTACCAAAATTAACAGGAGATCTACCGACTTGCCAAGTAAGCGCAATGACTCGGCAAGCATTCCCAGACTTAGTCTTGGCGGACAAGAGGTTCTTCATTAATGAACCAGTGGATCTCGTACACGGAGGAGACATATACCCTCAGATCATTTTAGGCGGCATAAAAAAGAACGTATTAAAAACGCTTCTCGCCCAAGAGACCGTGTTCGGTTGGATTTTAACAACATCTTATCATTTACAATGAAGTCAACCTGGAAAAACAGTTAACCGCTTTTTGGGAGTTGGAGGATATTCCTAAGAAAAAAGGTATTAGTGACGACGGCACCTATTGCGAAGAACTGTTCAAAACTACAACTGAGAGGAATGCAGAAGGGATATACATCGTGTCTTTACCCTTCAAAAAGGACTATCCGAACAACATTTCCTTAGGACCATCGCTGAAAGGCGCCTGCTTTCAGTTCTACCGGAACGAGACGCGCCTAGCGAGAAACCCTGTCCTGCAAACGGAATATAATCGGGTTTCGAGGGAATATGAGACATTAGGGCATATGTCTAAAATATCTGATAACGTGCCAGCAGACTCAGCTGACTGTTATTTCTTACCTCATCACGCTGTTTTGAAGGAAGAAAGCATCAGTATAAAGGTCAGAGTCGTATTCAATGCCTCATGCCCTACCGACAATGGCGCGAGCTTAAATGACGTCCTCCATCCCGGTTCAATTCTTCAAGCCGATTTAACCATCCTGATCCTCCGTTGGAGACTGTTTAAATATGTATTCAACAGCGACATCGAAAAGATGTATCGGCAAATTCTGGTAAATAATAAACAAAGAAAATACCAATGAATAGTATTTCGTACCAGCCCACAGGAGCCAGTCAGTTTATACGAACTGAAAACGGTGACCTTTGGCATTAACTGTGCCAAAATCCGTACCTCGCTATAAGGACATTACATCAACTTGCTGACGATGTAGAGAGCTCTTATCCAATCGCAGCAAACATATTGCGAAAATGCATGTATGTGGACGTCGTACTCGCCGGTGGACATAGCATCGATTCCGCGATAAGAGCTCGAGATGAAATCTCACAAGTATTGCAGTAATCTGGTTTCCCACTGCGAAAATGGACTTCGAACTGCAGTCAAATTTTAAAGGGAATACCAAAACCTCACTTGCTCAGCGAAGACTTTCTGGAGTTCGAAGATACCAGTACAGTAACGGCTCTTGGTATCAGGTGGAATGCCCACTCAGATCATTTCTACTTTTCAGCAAAATCCATAGAAAGTCGAGACGTTTTTACGAAAAGGGCGATACTCTCAGCAATCGCCAAACTATTCGAACCACTCGGTTGGCTGGCACCAGTCATAATCGTTTCCAAAATCATAATGCAGAACATTTGGTTAGAAGGAACAGATTGGGACGAAACTGTGTCCTCAAATACCATGGATCGTTGGCAAGCATTTGTGAATGATTACACCGAGATCAATAACATCCGCATACCAAGATGGGTCTATTTCTCGCCGTCTGACGACGTTGAAATACATGGGTTTTGTGATGCATCGGAAAAAGCGTATGCGGCTACCGTTTTTCTGAGAGTTAAGACTGAAGACAAAATCTTCGTCAATCTACTCATAGCGAAAACAAGACTCCGCCTAAAGCCGCAACCACATACTCATCAACGCCATCTATTGCTCGCGTATGGAGATATGATTATTCGCTGGAAACATTCATATCAAAATGAGAACGTATTACATTCTATGGAGAAAAAAAATCAACTTGCTTTTCAATGTTTTGATTGCAACTTACATTAAAGTCCCATTCCACATACTACGTTTTATTCGGAGTGAACTGGTTACCGTTTTAAGCCAGGCTACCTTGTCAAGACAGCACTCATTTCCGGGGGCGGGCCACGCTACCGAAAAACATAGCTAACGTCAATTTACGATATTAGCAGAGTTCATAGTCGATGCGAAATTGATCTCCGAAATTAAACCGATTCCGAATCAACTCATCGTACTAATTTCCCATATGGACACCTTCCACAAAATAAATTCAGCACATTGTCTCCCGTACATACATATATACGATACTCTCATATGTGCTACACACATACGATTAACCTGACAAGTGCGAGCAGGGTTAGGACTAATACTAGCCTACACCGTAGTAAAGGACGCGAAAAGTCGTACAAAATTAAAATACTGTTTACAAGTATACTACGTTTATATGCACGTATTATTTGCGAATAACAATTTGCAAAATGGTAAAATTTGACGTATAAACGCTGAGTTAATTTTTTATTTTGCAAATAAGTAAATCATGCAAATGAATATTGATTAGTGGTACTATTTGCAAATAAGCGCAAGACGCCGCCATTCTTAGGTTTATTTTCCTTTTCGATGGTCATCTTATTGCCTTTTTATAATCAAGACGTTGCCATTTTTAACTTTATTTTCTTTTTCGATAGTCATATTATTGCCTTTTTAAAATCCGGCAATATAAAAAAAGAATTTTTTACCTTCGAATAAACCGTGAGTTAGGTATTTGCAAATTACGTTTATTTGCAAATGGCTTACGTATAAACGTAGTAATAGTTGCTAGGGTATATAAATGAATGCATATCCAATTATTCAAAAAATTATCCTGATTCTTCGCCTCATGTTTTATTTATTGTTTGGCGAAATACATACCCAGTAAAAATTAATTTTCTCGAAAAATTTGCTAAATATACACCAACATAGGCATTCTAACCCTGCCGGGGAGATACAAAGGCAACAGTGCCATCTACCGGTTACTTGAATAAGCTGCAACGCCAATAATTCCACAAGCAAACGAACTCTCTAAATTTACATAAATAATGCCACAACCACACGCAGCCAATATTATACAAATATAATTAAAATAAAAAAATCCTCAAATAGTACAATAGCTATGGAACCACCACTTGCCACCCAACTAGGACTGTTCTTAAATGAACGTTGCCCATTCAAAGTGGCTCACATTGCAGAATGACCCGATTCACGGTATTACGCACAAAGACTGAGATGCACTCTGAAGAATTCGCGATTGCTTGCCGATTATGCAACAAAAACCATGGGGTGCGACTCTGTCCAATTTACCGCAGCAAGTCGGCAGAAGAAAGGCTACGAGAAGTGCTCATACACCGCTACTGCCCGAATCGCCTGTCACCATTCCACCGCTTGGAGATCTGCAGCAGCACTGACCGATGCCACAGATGTCACGAGATAGCTCGTAGTCAGACCGATGAAGACGATAGCTCGCAGGGTGCATTGTCGATTCACGTCACCGAGCAGACAAAATCATGGGCTCAACAGGTGGAAGAAGAAGAAAGAGAGCAAAACGAAGGAATAGCCGAGTCGGTCGTCGACGACGTAATGGTTCCCTCTAAAGAGACTGGCAGCTCGAAAATTCGTACTTTCTGACAACCACCACAGAACGACTGGCGAAGGCGCGGCTCGGAAACCAGTTCTTTCCGACCGCCCAGGCATATCGGCTCCGGACCTAGTCCGTTCGGACCACCTGCCCAGCCCCAAATACTACGCACAGGCGACTCGGAAACCTTCCAACCGCCCCGACGGTTTAACGGTCAGCGACGTGGCGGCGCGGAAACCCGTTCTTTCTGCTCGTCTCGGCGCAGGCAAGGTAGATCAGTGCCATATCATCGCAACCAACGACTACGAGAAGAGGACAGATCAGCGCTCGTTCTTCCGGACGTACGACTGACTGGTTTTAGAACGGGCCGACTAGCCGGAACAACAGGGGCATCAATAACGCGTTCGTTCGAACCGATTGCACTGACAGCAATCGTGCGGATAGAGTCGGGTGGCGGACTCCACCTCGTGCGAGCTCTAATAGACTCTTGCGCGCCTAACAGCATTATAGACGCAGATTTGACCCGTGATCTGCAATTAGAACGAAGCCGCTTAGGGCGACAAAAAAGGTGTTCGCTCGTGCTACGAGGGAAGTATGTCGCTACGGAGAGAATAACGACTCAAGCAATAATAATAGCGCGACACAACCGACTCAGTCCGCCGTCGAGTATTGCTCCCACGGTCGCCACGCCGATCCCCATTTCCATCGGGCCTCACCAATCCGGTTGACTTTGGGTGTCGATGTTTACGCTCAAATAATGATGAGTGGCACCCCTCCATCTACGATTAGTGGACTATTGGCCCAACCCACTGTCTTCGGCTTAATTGTGTCCGGAGCTCTTCAAAAATAATAAATTATACCCCAAATGGCATGCCTACGCCTCTGTTTATAAATTCATGGTTTCATGGAAATAAAGTGCATTGAAATTTAAAACCAGGTCTTTTTAATTAATCCTTCTCTATTTTATTAGCAGTTTAGGGACGGCGGTGAAACAGTGGACGTGGAGAACGAGGACCGTAGTGCAACCTGGCACATTGTTAGATTAAGTTATATATATATATAAGTTAACACTCCCCAGAGTTAACTCGCTGCGGCGCTCCCACTGTTGCCCACTACACGTGCCGCTAAGTCAGCACAATTACATTCTCACGGCGCACGGCAACCTAACAAACAAAGTCAAGGCCATGGTTAGTACCAGCGATTAATACGTATGCTACTGCATTACTCCAGACGCATCGTCAGCATAATACTATTTCGCATACTTGTGAAATAGCATCAACCCATAATGCAAGTGTGGGAACTAACGGACGAACTTATTCACAGACAACAATTATGCAACAGGTACGCCGCTGCTGGACATTGGCTATAAAGGGAAGCAGCGGACACAAAGCAGGCAGTCGAGTTCGGGACGGTAACGCTACGGTTTAGATTAAGAATTCTAATTGTAATTAAGTAAATAGAATAAACTGTGTTAGATTCCAAAATTTGTGTTGTAGATTTTGTAACTCGTAGTTAGAACTATTGAGCGCGTTGGCCCAACTAACTTATTTTTTTGAGTGTTAAAAGGTGACACTCATTAACTGGCGCCCGAGCAGGGACTCGGAGCGTGTGCAAGAAAAAGTGGAAAAAAGCAAAAAAAGGATTCTTTAGTCCAAGTGTAAAAGAGCCTTGAGCCAAAAAGTGAAAACCCTAAATATAAAATTTTTTTTTTTTAAATAAGCAACAAAAAGCTTAAAGAAAAGAGGCCTTGAGCAAAAAAGTGTAGAAAGGAAAAAAGGCGAAAAGGCCTAAGTGGAAAAAAAGCCTAAGAGGGAAATTCAAAGATCTAAGTGAACTAAGTGAACTACTAAATAATGAACCTTGTGTTCTTGTAAGTATAATCTAGACACGCAACATTTTTTGATTATTTACAGATGGAGGAACTCAGAACCAATGTGACCAACCTAACCGGGGCCGTCCATGCCCTGCTAGAGAAGATGAAGACGCTGGAAAGGCGCGTCATGGAAATTGATAGTGCCAGAAATACACTCAACACACCACCTCAATCCAACGAGGTGGAAGAAGTGGTGGCACAAGCCCCCGTAACCGAGGCGGACTTACGCGACATAAGTCGTCTGCCTGATTGTGTCAAGGAACTTCAGATTTTTGATGGAAGCCCGGTACACTACGTGTCCTGGGTACATTCCGTGGAAACAATCCTTTCGGATTTTGCTGTAGTGAAAGGGAAACCCCTTTACCGCGCCATATTGCAGTACATTCGTCAAAAAGTGCGTGGTGCGGCAGATTCTGCCTTGGTTTCTTACAATATCTTTGACAACAATTGGCCAAAGATAAAGGAGAGCCTCTGATTGCATTACGCGGACAAGCGTGATATCCGCACCCTAGAACATCAGCTGCATCAACTGCAGCAGAGAGGTTCTAGAATTGATGAGTTTTATGCTAAAGTAAACCATCAATTCTCATTGATAATTAATAAATTAAAGACCGAGTCCTACACGGACGAAACTGTAAGGGTTCTTGTGGACACTTACAGAAATAGAGCGCTTGACGTCTTCATTCGTGGGCTAAATGGGGAGCTTTCCAGAATGCTCCTTGTCCAACGCCCAAGACTCTCCCTGAGGCCTATTCGGTTTGCTTGGAACTTCAGAACGTCAACTATCGAAATTTTTCACTACATTCCAACCAGAGTAACAACCGCGTAGTTGTCCCTATTAATAATAGTGTCTCAATCGTCAATCGCTGGGAAAAATTGAAGGCCCTACATCAAACTTTCTGCAAGAGGTGGAAATCGGAATATCTCACCGAAATGCAGAAACGCATCAAGTGGAAACATCCACAATCCAATCTAAACCAAGGTGACCTAGTAGTCATTAAAGAGGAAAACCTTTCTCCCAACGGGTGGAGATTAGGACGAATATCTAAACTACACCCAGGCCCCGACTGCCGGGTTCGAGTAGTCGACATCGATACAAGGGGCCAAATTACAAGACCAGTTGCAAAATTGGTCCTACTTCCACCGTGTAGCGAAGCCAACGAAAAGGGATCAACTTCCCAGTAAACTTCTGCTAACACTTCATTCCACTTCAAGAAAATCTAGATATTCCACTCTTCAGCATGATTCGATTCAAGAAAATCTAGCTATTCCACTCTTCAACATGATTCCAAAATAAAGCAAATGCATATGGAAAATATGTGTACACCACCAATCTTAAAATTTTCGCCACGAACGAGAGAGAATATTTGTCAAGGAAGTTAATATATTGACTGCGAAACCTCGATAATAAAATACAAGAAAAAGGGGACATTACACGTTATTTACAATTTTTTCAACCACTAACTTTCTTAATTCTTCGAGTGTTCCAACTAGTTCGTATTATCGAAATTCCACTGTAAGAGAAAGAATGCAATAGATCTGTTTAATATGTTACCCCATACCTTGTCTGTTACTTCATTTCTGTTTATTCGCTCAAAAAGACAAATACCAAAAGAGTACGTGAACGCAACACTAGTAACAATTTGCAATTTCTATGATCAGCGGATGAATTAGTTGATTGTTCGTAGCAATTTCCTGTTAGAACAGTTTTTTTCTTGTTTTAGGGAATTAAAATGAGTCTACTTTCACAGGCGATTGGTTGATTGGAGCAGTTCCCTGAGGTAAGTGACCTTTCAACTAATCACTTCCAATGAAGTGGGTCAACTATCGTTCAACCAATTTGATTCAACTACAAGTTACCTGTGAAATCGCCTCATGTCACTAATTTCAATTGCCTCCTGCGACATATGATCAGCTGCCCTTCGTATTAGCGAATTGTTGCAAGCTACAATTTGTCCCGTAAAATATTTGCAACTTCTGCTCAAAGTATTTTTTCCCTCTCAACTTCCCAAGCCTTTCAAGCTTTTTGGGTTACACGAACACAAAAAATTTATTAATTTATTGTTACAATTTATGTATTTGCTACATAAACAGGCACATTGATTTTTCTTCAAATCCAAAAACTCAAAAATATCTGCATGCATGGTTCCAAGTAAATGGCAAAGGCGCCAGGCCTTTTTCTACCACCCTGATCTACATAACGAGCAACGTTATTGAATACCCGCAACATTGGTACCAAACCAGTTGAAGTGCCATTTGTGCCCGCGATTGCTGTGCCCTTTGCGCGTATTCAATGGACATTTAGTCCAATGCCACCAGCAAACTTGGAAATTAAAGCACATTGGTGGGCAGATGTAAATATACCATCTATGGAATCACCAGCCATAGTCAATAGAAAACAGGATGACAATTGCGTTTGGGAGTAGCAGCAGCAAAGAGTGTTCGAGAGGCATGTGTGAAATAGCGTTCCGAAAGCGAGTTATAAGTTTCAATAGCGGCTTCAATATCTTCACTATGAATATCAATGGAAATACGCATCAACATGTGCTGCGGGCGTTCAACAATTTTGCCATTTAACTTGAGTAAATAGGAGTGTTTTTGAAACCAAAATCACGGTCATATATTAAAGCCGAATTTAAGCGGTCTGCATTTTTTTACAACATTCTAATGAAAGTTCTATATAATGGGCGTAGGTAGGCCAGTTTCGGCGCTTACATAGTTATACAGATCACTTATAACATCAGAAAATACCTTTCTAGTTTCCTTATGCAAATTGGAAATAGCATTGCGTGCGGCCATAGTTGCGTAGTCGGCATGTTGCGTTGTTAGACTAGCTACAATTTCGGCTGCCAGGTTATCGAGTTCCTGTGTGGTGACGCCACAATACAAGCCATTGATGACCTTTAGCGTAATGGCCACCGGATCAACAAAATCCATGTTGAGTCCATAGCAAAGCTTCTACACACGTGAGGTAATTTTATCAAAACGGATGTTCTCCTTTCGTCCATCTCCTTACATTACATATAATTTGGGTGACTTCATTTTGCAAAATCTTCAGCAATTAATCTTCCGGCACAAATAGATATCACCAAAATTAGGAAAACTTTCTAACGGAAGCAAAATAAGTGCGGCCCAGTCTTATCATTATTTGACTTTCATAATGAGTCATTTCCGCATTTGCCTGTATAGAAAGCTGAAAATATTAATTAAATCCGCAATAATTACTATTTTACAACTCACCTCTTACTACGGCCTCGTGCTAGAATTTTCAGAATGATATTTTTTTGCCATTCAGGAAATGGGAAAGGTGTGATGCGCAAAGGCATATCAAAATGCCAATTAAAAGTCTCCGCCTAAAGCCGCAACCACATACTCATCAACGCCATCTATTGCTCGCGTATGGAGATATGATTATTCGCTGGAAACATTCATATCAAAATGAGAACGTATTACATTCTATGGAGAAAAAAAATCAACTTGCTTTTCAATGTTTTGATTGCAACTTACATTAAAGTCCCATTCCACATACTACGTTTTATTCGGAGTGAACTGGTTACCGTTTTAAGCCAGGCTACCTTGTCAAGACAGCACTCATTTCCGGGGGCGGGCCACGCTACCGAAAAACATAGCTAACGTCAATTTACGATATTAGCAGAGTTCATAGTCGATGCGAAATTGATCTCCGAAATTAAACCGATTCCGAATCAACTCATCGTACTAATTTCCCATATGGACACCTTCCACAAAATAAATTCAGCACATTGTCTCCCGTACATACATATATACGATACTCTCATATGTGCTACACACATACGATTAACCTGACAAGTGCGAGCAGGGTTAGGACTAATACTAGCCTACACCGTAGTAAAGGACGCGAAAAGTCGTACAAAATTAAAATACTGTTTACAAGTATACTACGTTTATATGCACGTATTATTTGCGAATAACAATTTGCAAAATGGTAAAATTTGACGTATAAACGCTGAGTTAATTTTTTATTTTGCAAATAAGTAAATCATGCAAATGAATATTGATTAGTGGTACTATTTGCAAATAAGCGCAAGACGCCGCCATTCTTAGGTTTATTTTCCTTTTCGATGGTCATCTTATTGCCTTTTTATAATCAAGACGTTGCCATTTTTAACTTTATTTTCTTTTTCGATAGTCATATTATTGCCTTTTTAAAATCCGGCAATATAAAAAAAGAATTTTTTACCTTCGAATAAACCGTGAGTTAGGTATTTGCAAATTACGTTTATTTGCAAATGGCTTACGTATAAACGTAGTAATAGTTGCTAGGGTATATAAATGAATGCATATCCAATTATTCAAAAAATTATCCTGATTCTTCGCCTCATGTTTTATTTATTGTTTGGCGAAATACATACCCAGTAAAAATTAATTTTCTCGAAAAATTTGCTAAATATACACCAACATAGGCATTCTAACCCTGCCGGGGAGATACAAAGGCAACAGTGCCATCTACCGGTTACTTGAATAAGCTGCAACGCCAATAATTCCACAAGCAAACGAACTCTCTAAATTTACATAAATAATGCCACAACCACACGCAGCCAATATTATACAAATATAATTAAAATAAAAAAATCCTCAAATAGTACAATAGCTATGGAACCACCACTTGCCACCCAACTAGGACTGTTCTTAAATGAACGTTGCCCATTCAAAGTGGCTCACATTGCAGAATGACCCGATTCACGGTATTACGCACAAAGACTGAGATGCACTCTGAAGAATTCGCGATTGCTTGCCGATTATGCAACAAAAACCATGGGGTGCGACTCTGTCCAATTTACCGCAGCAAGTCGGCAGAAGAAAGGCTACGAGAAGTGCTCATACACCGCTACTGCCCGAATCGCCTGTCACCATTCCACCGCTTGGAGATCTGCAGCAGCACTGACCGATGCCACAGATGTCACGAGATAGCTCGTAGTCAGACCGATGAAGACGATAGCTCGCAGGGGGCATTGTCGATTCACGTCACCGAGCAGACAAAATCATGGGCTCAACAGGTGGAAGAAGAAGAAAGAGAGCAAAATGAAGGAATAGCCGAGTCGGTCGTCGACGACGTAATGGTTCCCTCTAAAGAGACTGGCAGCTCGAAAATTCGTACTTTCTGACAACCACCACAGAACGACTGGCGAAGGCGCGGCTCGGAAACCAGTTCTTTCCGACCGCCCAGGCATATCGGCTCCGGACCTAGTCCGTTCGGACCACCTGCCCAGCCCCAAATACTACGCACAGGCGACTCGGAAACCTTCCAACCGCCCCGACGGTTTAACGGTCAGCGACGTGGCGGCGCGGAAACCCGTTCTTTCTGCTCGTCTCGGCGCAGGCAAGGTAGATCAGTGCCATATCATCGCAACCAACGACTACGAGAAGAGGACAGATCAGCGCTCGTTCTTCCGGACGTACGACTGACTGGTTTTAGAACGGGCCGACTAGCCGGAACAACAGGGGCATCAATAACGCGTTCGTTCGAACCGATTGCACTGACAGCAATCGTGCGGATAGAGTCGGGTGGCGGACTCCACCTCGTGCGAGCTCTAATAGACTCTTGCGCGCCTAACAGCATTATAGACGCAGATTTGACCCGTGATCTGCAATTAGAACGAAGCCGCTTAGGGCGACAAAAAAGGTGTTCGCTCGTGCTACGAGGGAAGTATGTCGCTACGGAGAGAATAACGACTCAAGCAATAATAATAGCGCGACACAACCGACTCAGTCCGCCGTCGAGTATTGCTCCCACGGTCGCCACGCCGATCCCCATTTCCATCGGGCCTCACCAATCCGGTTGACTTTGGGTGTCGATGTTTACGCTCAAATAATGATGAGTGGCACCCCTCCATCTACGATTAGTGGACTATTGGCCCAACCCACTGTCTTCGGCTTAATTGTGTCCGGAGCTCTTCAAAAATAATAAATTATACCCCAAATGGCATGCCTACGCCTCTGTTTATAAATTCATGGTTTCATGGAAATAAAGTGCATTGAAATTTAAAACCAGGTCTTTTTAATTAATCCTTCTCTATTTTATTAGCAGTTTAGGGACGGCGGTGAAACAGTGGACGTGGAGAACGAGGACCGTAGTGCAACCTGGCACATTGTTAGATTAAGTTATATATATATATAAGTTAACACTCCCCAGAGTTAACTCGCTGCGGCGCTCCCACTGTTGCCCACTACACGTGCCGCTAAGTCAGCACAATTACATTCTCACGGCGCACGGCAACCTAACAAACAAAGTCAAGGCCATGGTTAGTACCAGCGATTAATACGTATGCTACTGCATTACTCCAGACGCATCGTCAGCATAATACTATTTCGCATACTTGTGAAATAGCATCAACCCATAATGCAAGTGTGGGAACTAACGGACGAACTTATTCACAGACAACAATTATGCAACAGGTACGCCGCTGCTGGACATTGGCTATAAAGGGAAGCAGCGGACACAAAGCAGGCAGTCGAGTTCGGGACGGTAACGCTACGGTTTAGATTAAGAATTCTAATTGTAATTAAGTAAATAGAATAAACTGTGTTAGATTCCAAAATTTGTGTTGTAGATTTTGTAACTCGTA
>NW_016168429.1:0-1475 GCF_001687245.7 Rhagoletis zephyria | reverse complement strand
AAGCAGCGGACACAAAGCAGGCAGTCGAGTTCGGGACGGTAACGCTACGGTTTAGATTAAGAATTCTAATTGTAATTAAGTAAATAGAATAAACTGTGTTAGATTCCAAAATTTGTGTTGTAGATTTTGTAACTCGTAATTAGAACTATTGGGCGCGTTGGCACAACTAACTTATTTTTTTGAGTGTTAAAAGGTGACACTCATTAACTTATGTATAAAAAATATATATATAAAAAATAAAATAAAAACTGTATTTTCCCATGTGGCATGATAGTTGGGCGTCTAAATCGATTACTGAGGTTGCTCACCGCAAGCGGCCGGTATGTTTAGGCCTCCGGCCTAAGATCAATTATATACTGAACACTAAAACCGAGTTGTTTTTCTTCCCTTTTTTATTCCTTTACGTCTGAGCGCTCCACTCCGTGAGACGTGCTGGCGTAAATACCAGTCTTGACCTGACTAGTGCACAAAAAAGAGTTTTAACAGTGTAAGGGTTCGTAAACGCCTGACAGTTTTTGCGGATAAAAGCTAACATCGAGTATGAGCGCGAAAGAATGTAATCGACATGACTATTGAATGCAAGTTTGGAGTCAAAGATAACACCAAGGTTTTTCATTTGGGTCACAGATTGCAAAACAGGGTCAGCGATAGAATATGATGTATGCAAAGTATTGATATGTCTACTGTAAGATACATGAAAGCACTTGCTGATATTCAGCGTCAACTGATTTTTGCAGCATCATTCATGAACTCTGTTGCAGGTTGGCTGAGTCATAAAGACTTTTGATAGTTGCAAATACTTTAAGGTCATCAGCATATAGTAGGTTATTAGCAAATTTGAAACAAGAACTGATATCGTTGATGAAAAGCTCAAAAAGTAGGGGCCCGAGAATGCTACCTTGAGGGACACCCAATAACGCGATGAACGGTTATGAGGTTGCATTATCGACTACTACAAAGCAGCGCCTATCAGTTAAGTAGGATTTAACCCATGACAAAATTGTTGAATGAAATCCAAAAGAGATCAGCTTCAGCAGGAGTAAACGATGTGATACTTTGTCGAAAGTTTTCGAGAAGTCAGTGTAGATTGTATCCACCTGAGCCTTGTTTTCAATAGCAGATAAGCATTCATCATTGAAAATAGCCAGGTTTGTGACTGTTGAGCGATTGGCGACGAACCCATGCTGGTTAGTAGAAATGAGGTTTTTAACAGCAAAAGACAGTTTACAGTTTACAACAATCTCAAATAATTTGGAGACTGAAGATAGCTTTGATATCGGTCTGTAGTTGCGGACATCATTTTTGTTCCCATTTTTAAATATAGGGGTTACAGACTTTTTTCCAGTCGTCCACAAATATGCCTGAGGCCAGAGAGTGATTGAAGATAGCAGTAAGAGGCTCAGCTAAACATAGACAGTNTATAGGGGTTACAGACTTTTTTCCAGTCGTCCACAAATATGCCTGAGGCCAGAGAG
>NW_016168428.1:0-19306 GCF_001687245.7 Rhagoletis zephyria | reverse complement strand
AACGTCCAGACGTTTATTGATTTTTGCGGTTCGCTTGAATGTTCATGTGCATGTTTTGGTGTGTGTGTTATTGTAATAATAGCGCGAATTTCTCTCGAAAAATTATGTACTAAAAGATGGCAATATTTCATTTTGCAGCAACAACGTTAAACAATAACAATGTGGGTAGTAAAAGTAGAAACTCCACACAAAAGTTACAAGCGATTAATAAAATTTATGTAGTAAGTAACTGCCATGATTTAGGGTTCTGTCTTTTCCGCAACAGCGTTTTAATTAATTTTGTGCGCTCAACGCTTGGCTGGCTGGCTGGCTGGCTGGCTGGTGGGTAGTGGTTACCTGGAGTTTATTGATTTTCGTCACCTCGGTTTGCTTCATTGTTCCTCTTTAATTTGTCTGTGATCGATACGATGTAGCATTTAGCGCAGCGGCGATAAGTCAATAGCTGTAAGTGGGGTAAGCGAAAACTTTATAATAGACGTCAACGAAGTTAGTCGAACTCCGAAGATGTGTGTCTGTCTCGCTAAGTTTACGCGAAACTTGAAATTGTTGAAATGAGATTATGGATTCAAAAAGGAATATCAAAAAGCAGGCAGAGATGAGAACCAACACTTCGATTTATGTATGGCCTCGGCTCAAGTGAAGGAGGTTAATTTTTCGCAAACAAATTCGAAGACAGTCGAAACCTGTATCAAAGTCATACTGAGTTGAGTAAGTAGGTTAAATAAAACATAAAAAAATATATATTTAAAATTTTTAAAATAACTTCGGTAGCAAGTCCTTAGTAAGTAGTATTCTAGCCTAGGAATAAAGAGCATTAAAAACGGTCATTGTGGGATTAGAAATTTTTCAGGAAAGGATTTCGAGTCTCACGACATTGAGGAGGTATAATTTATTCCATCAGAAATAAAGATATGCTAAATTAGTAAACTAAATTTAAAGACAGTCTTCAACATAACATCGAATAACAAATTACATCAAAAATTAAGCTTTTATTAATATCGAGTTGAGGTATTTTATTTTTCATAAATGTCGCATTCTTCTTCAAACTCAAAGTTAAACACAAATAGCTTTCATATAAAAAGCCAAAATCAAATGAAATAGTTTTAAAATTTTCTTAAGATAATTCAGTATTTAGTATTCCCTCTAAAATTAAGAATTTCTGAAATCACTTAAAACGTTCTCTTCAAAAGTTTGCTTACGTATATTACGCATATTTATGCAAGCATATCTATATACGTACATCTATATATAGGTATATGTACATATGTTTCACCAGCAAAGCTCATCTTCTTGTGTAATCTTCAATTACAATTATGCAAATTTATACTTAAGGACACTTCATCACTTACACGCTCTAAGCGTTGTCTATCAGCTAGCAAAAACAAAATTACTTAAACCCTTGGGCATAGTACAGGCATTTGTCATATCATTACATCAAAAGTCTCCTTGAGACAATCCAAAGAAAATAAGCCAGCGCGTGTTTAAGCTTAGTGGTTATCTCAATTTGCCTTCGCAGTACTACACTTCAACAACTTATGCATTGCATAGCACAAAAACATAGCAGTATTGGTTCCATAAATTAGTTTTCTTCGTTCTTTTCATCATTCGCAGGCAGTCCTTGCTTATCCTGCGCTACATAGTATATTTAAACAACAAATATTCAAGGCATTGCAAATGATTTGATTTACTAGATTTTCCATTTTCTTCGACCATCGAAAATGTCATTGACTTTTCTTTTGCTGTCTTCGCAACTGACATGGAAATGTTTTAGTAAATATATCCGTACATTCATACATACACAGGTCATGCATGGTACACATCAGTGGCGTAACTATATCATCTGAGGCCCGTGGAAAATTCTTTGGATGGGGCCCTCGCAGTTAAATTCGTCACGTTGTGATTTAATTTTAATGAACCACTTTAGTAGTTACACATTTTAGTTAAATATCTAATAATTTTTTTTTTTTCAATAACATGGTTCATACACACAAATTTATAATGAAATAATAATTTAATTTTGATAAGATACTTATTAATACGAAAGTACGAATTATAATGCAAGTCGCTTTTGGCTGCAAATTGAAAAATGCAATAAACTTCGAAATGGAATAGGATATTCTAAAGCGCTTAATTTTATATTAAAGTGGAATAAATGTACTTGCTCCTAAGTAATTGCGCCTTGAAATAACTCTATTCGTTTTTTATTTATAAGTTTAAGTACCGGTCGCAAGTGTATGGGTCGCCAAAGTACGATTTTCCCATAATTTTGTATACCTTTCATGAACATGAAATGGTATTATAAATTGGGTCCAATGTTTGTAAGTACCAGAAGAAGAAGTTATAGACCCACATAAATGTTTGCCAAAATGATCAGAACGTAGAGCCGAGTCGATTTAGCCAAGTCCATCTGTCTGTCTCTTTGAACGCAATTTAGTCCCTTAGTTTTCGAGATATCCGACTGAAATTTGGTAAGCGAGCGTATTTTCATAATGTATTAATTATTTAACGGAACCGTCAAAATCGGGCCACTATAACATATATCTAACATACAACTGATTGTTCATTTTAGTTCTCGGTCCTGGTTGGCCATTCTGTGAAAATGCTGATATGGTCTTTAGGACGTGTTTCGCTTTAATTAATTTTAAAAACTGAAAAATTATAACTTTTAAGTACTAAGTTTTGTTAAAAATGTTAGGATATTTCTGAGCTCGCGGTCTCTTGGGCCGGGGCCCTCTCTGAGCGGGGAGGCCCGTGGCATTTTGCCAGCCATGCCACCCTACAGTTACGCCGCTGGCACATATACACAGCTATTTACTTTGTGTATGCACACATAATCATATACTTATTCGTTACTATATTTATCCCTAAGTATTATAACCACTTGCGTATGTATACATATTTGTAACTTTGTATTTATATATACATACATAAATAAACAGCTATGATATAGGTGCACTATAGTTCTTGTTCATATCATGGATATACATATGTATGTGTATGTATATTGCCATTTGATTTTATTTATTTGTGAATTCTTCTGTCCCTTGTCGACAATCTTGTCCACTTGCCAGTCGTTTTGTATGTTTTTGCTTTTGCTTAAGGCAGTTTTTGCTTTGCGGGAAGGTAATGCATTTATTTGTTTATTTAAATTGTTGCAAATGGATTTCCGTATGCATATTTCATTTTCGTATTTATGGTATAACAATACACTGTATTTGCATATGTACATACATCCACATGCACATGTAAATGTGTGTGTGCGAAATTATTTTGTTGAAGTGGCAGTCAGGTTATCTTATAGCCAATTTAAAGCCACACATATGTTTACGAATTGTAAGTATGTGATAGCTGATATTTTTAACAATTTGCATGCAAATCATAAAATTCATGATATGCGAATATTCTAATGAGGCCATCTAGGATTTTGGGGAAGCAGCAAGATGAAGGGTAAGCTTTAAATATAAGTATTCTGTTTATTGGGTGGAATAAATTTTAAATATTTTATGGTGAGTTAAACTACGTTGCAAGAAGTTTTCTTAAAGAATTTCCTTGAATTTTATAAGATTTCAGATGTGGTGTACTGATTACTGATTTGCAATCGATATGGCATTCTCCGGGTCTGACGTCACTGATGGTTCAGTGTCTCGTCTCTCTTCTCGTAAGCCGTCATATATGTGTCCTTTGAGAAACTCAGAAATTTTTAATTTTCGAGCCCCTTTCGCCCTAGGTAGCGACGCCCATGAAGGTACCCCGACTCTCTCTTTTATCGGTCAAATCGATCGGACAGATGTAACGCAGTACCTACTATTTAGTTTTTAGCGCACCGTAAGCGAACCAGATTGCTTCTTGGATAACGGCGTATAAAATTGATAGCCAGCACCTCTATCTCGAAATTACCATACTGATCTGGAAACCTAAATTTAAGGTTGACTAAAAGCCCACTGCAAAATATCGCTCCACCGATCCTGCCGCTAAGCTTCGACTTTTCAGTGAAGAAGTTCACCGTTACCTCCTTCAAATAGTCAACTGTCTTTAGTTGAAGCGGTGAGTATTACGCAAAACATTACATAAAAAACATCTCCTAATTTGGCTTTCTTTTCTCAGAGATTATCTTTTAATTAGGAGTTTTAAAAATAAAATCAGTTAAGCAGCAGATCCCCTTTCAAATGGAAATTTATTATATTTATATGCCTATATTTTCTATGCTTAATAATCCATTGCATGCGCATAGCAAGTCAAATAGAAAAAATGTGTGGGCTAAATTCTGAGTAACTGTACATTCCATGGGCAAAAGCTTGCCAGTAATGTAACACAGCTCAATAGCCAGCTCTTGCTTGTATTGTATGTATGTAGGTCATAAAATATTCATGAAACTGATTAAATGCTCATCTTTTTGCACTTTTGCGGCAAGTCGACATTTAAAAGAATTCCGGTAAGCCTGGCATTCCTTTACTATTTGAGGAAACATTCAAATGTGATATGCCCAACAAAGGCTATCTATCTGCCTACTTCTTAGTATTTAGAGCACAAAGCGTACGAGATGCGTAAGATTTGTGGATGTAGAAGTTAAGATGAAGTTGGAAACGGAGGTTGAAGATCAGCCAACCATAGAATACCGTAGTGACCAACTAGACACACAAAAGGCTGAACTTTAAGCTCATCAGCATACTGAGGAAATTTATTCTGGCAAAATATAAGATACTTACATAGCATAATGTGAGAATAGAAATCCTAAAAAAAATAAAAAAAGAAAAACCGCTTCATTCCTTCTTTGTTTTGTTTTCTGTGCTTTAATGCTCGGAGTTTAAAGCTCCTTAACTTTGTACCATCAACGACTAGCATAGTTTACCCTCTCTTTTTTCATACTCCTCATCATATGCATTTTATGTCTAACCATAAATTTTAAAAAGGACGATATTTGCAAGTATGTGTGTGTGCGTGCACATGACACTTTTAGCAACTCATTAAGCCGCGTCTGAGTAGCGAAAGAGATAAGCCACGCTCACCCGCCGAAACGATTACCGCTTGTTGCTTATGCTGCCACTTATTTACAACACACACACACACACTTTTTCACTTTTTCAGCTGGTTTTCATCGGGCAAATATATGTGCACTATTTCTGCAGCTGTGGTTGCACTTTCATAAATATGCTATTTTCCTTATTTTACAGCATACATCAAGGCGCAACGCTAATTGCACTATAAAATACAAACATGCGAGTGTGTGTGTGTGTGTGTTTGTCTGCACGTATTAGTGCTGCTCTAGATGAAAGTAAATATTAAAAATACTAAAAGAAAATTAACCGCAAAAGCGCTTAAGTTATGAGAAAAAGCACTAAAAGAAAACTAAGCACAAAGTAAAATTAAAATGGCGGCGCTAGAGGAAGCGAGCGGAAAAAATGTCAACTTATGTAGCTCGATGTTTGCGGAATGAAGGTTAGTGAACCATAAATACTTGGGGAGCACACGCAAACTTGCGCGCGCAATCTTTACTTTACCAGAATGCGAGAGGATGCAGTATATCTAAAGCGAAGGAAGCGTAAAATGCAGCAGCAGCAAGTAAAGGCCGTTTTTCTAAGTGACTTTTTCATCATCATTTTTTATGGATATTCTATGGGTAATTTTAATTTCTTTGAAAACGAAAAGAAAAGAAAGCCAGTTGGTGATGGTGTTTCGCTCCATGCATACAGTCGCTTGGAATACTGAACGTGGCCCGCTACTTTTGGGGAAAACCTCTTTTTCGGACATTCTTCTTGGATGCATTTATAGGCAATCAGCAGCAACAGGTTGGATTTCGTTTAGCCGCGCATTCGAACCACGTCAAAAAGGAGCGGTCGTGATCCCCAATGGCAAGAACCAGAGCCCCTTCTCGCTTCAGTTCCATTTAGCAAGCTCGTAAAGTGTTATCAGCGTAGTTGTATTTACAAGAGTTCGCCCTGGGCTTCTAATCTTCCGCAGGTCACCTAACTTTTTAGTAGAATTCTCCAGCATTGTGCAGCTCTATTCACTCAAGTATTTCGTTTTCGCCATAATTCAAATTGAATTTTCTTGTTTAGACATGTGGCAACCCTACTAAATATAATTTTGAATAAAGCCTTCAAGCACCTCAAAAAGGGCTTAAATATTCCAACTAAAGATTTCTTAACACTCATTCGTTTCGACTTTGTAAACAGGGGGCAACCCTTACGAAAAAAACAAAAATGTATTGCACATTTATATGCCAAGCACTTGACACCTTAATTCTCGTAAATTGAATGAACTGTGCAAATCTGATGTCACTAACAAAAAATTCATATGTGTACGTAAGGTAGTAATTTTTTAAAAGGTGGCACCCCTACTAAAAAAATAAAACCTTATTGCACATCTGAGGACCATATAGGTTCACTTTGCACCTCATTTTTAATCCAACTAACTGTGAAGATATTATACTTGTTAAAACAGTGGCAGCCCTACTAAAAATATAATATATAATACATTATTGGACATCTTAGAGGCCAAGCACCTTCATTTGACACCTCACTTTCTGTAATCCAACGAACGGTGGGGATCTTATAATTTTTTATACAGATGGCAACCCTATAGAAATTCTCAGGCCTAAAGATAATACCTATCTTAAAAAATGTTCCAAATCCGTTAAGTAGTTTTCAAAAATAACGTGATGAAAAGATCCCGAATCCCGAAGAAGGATACATAGATTTCTACGTGTACTTCGCTTAAAATGCTAAATTTGGGAAAAATTAGCAAAAACTGTTATTACTCAAAAAAAAAAAAATCTAATTATTATTAAGCATTTTTTATTATTAGTTCGCGTCATAACTTGCCTGCTAGTTCTACTAGAAAAATATAACAACAAACAAACGCAAATCACTGGCACAATTTCTTAGAAAACAGAACATTTTCAAATTTGCTGCGAGAAAAAACTGATCCACAAGTGAGTGAGTGTGTGAGTATGTGTTGGTGCTCGTTCATGCAAAAACGACTGGATGCCAATAGGATATTTTTTTATGAGAGTTGCCACCTTTTTGCAAAAGTTAAATTAATTTATTAATAAGTTGAATAAAATACGAAACCATATATTCCGAAAATATTTTTAAGGGAGTTGCCACTCATTTGAAAATTTAATATCGATTAATTACTTAATTATTAAAGTAAAGTATCGAAAAAGGTTAAAAGCATGCATTTGGTAAATATTCTTTAAGAGGGTTGCCACCTGTTTAAAATATTTACATAAATCTAACTAACATGTTAAGCGAAATATTTTACTATGAGTATCAAGAGACAGAGGTTTGAGAAAGCTTCATTTCAAACTTATTTTTGAGTTTTGAAATTCAAAATCAATTTAATGAAAAAATTAAATAAAATATTTTAATGTGGGTATCAGGACTTATGAGCAGCATTAGCATATACCATATCTCCAAAGAGGGATGCCACCTATTTTAGAAGTCAAATTTTACCAAGTTATTTAAAAAAGCTTCGTTGCAAAAACACTTTTAAGAGGCCTGCCAAGGCAAATTCAATTTTTAAATGAAGTATTACAGTATTATCAGTAGGAATATAATATATTGTGAAACGATTTTCCGTTATCCCTTGTGAAATTTAGTTTGGAGACAAACCGGTTTTGAATAGGTTCTGTTTGTCTCCATCACAGTGTATATTTAGGGTTATTTTGGACTATTAGAGAGAAAATTGGGCATAAAATATCTTTAGGGACTTTTTCTTAGGGATTTTTTCAATATTTAACTATTTGATTGAAAAATGAATTGATCATCGCCCAACGCTGCCATATACCCGAGTTATTAGTATCTAGTAACCTTGGATCGCTACACTCTATATATTTTTAGGGTTTTTTAGGTATAAATGCAAATGGCTTTAGGGTGCAGGTATATGGCCAATTTTTTAACACAAGTCCATCACTATTTATATTTTAGTCAGGCAAGTCTTAGCGGATTTTATTTATTAGTTACTGAATGGGTAGCAAACAAATGAGGTTTAAGAAAGTCTTTTTTTAATATCAGTTTAGAGGTTGCCACCTGTTTAAAGGCCAAATCCCATTTTTAATGAGTTAAATCAAGTATAACAATATAGATGAGAAAATATTTTTAAAGTGGGTTGCCACCTGTTCAAAAGTCAAATTAAATTCAATACTTGTGTAAAATTAAAAACTACAAAATGATGTTAAGTCAAACAAGAGCAGTTTAAGAAGGCCGTATTTCGAAAATATTTTGAAATGTGGCTGGCATCTGTGCAATAGTCGAATTAAATTTAGTCAGTTACTTTCACGATGTATTACAATATGGATGTCAAATAAAATAGGTTGAAAAAAACTTTATTACGAAAGCAGTTTTAAAGAGGGTTAACAGTAAAGGGTTTTTACCTTTCCCAAAATGTCAATCTTTTTGTTCTGTTTAAGCGAAATAAGAAATAATAATACAAGAAAACAGTTGTTTTAATTTTAAAACAATTAATACAAGCTTAAAGACTATCTACAAAATACTAGTTTTTTTGTTTTACTGAGATGATAAGCGCATTTTTTAATTAAAATTTATTATTTTCGGTGCTATAATTTGTCGTCTTTTTTGTTACATTCGAAATCATAACCTTGAACCAAATATTACAATTTTCGATGTGTTAGATATGTATGTACATATGTATGTATCTTACTTAATACGACCAAAATCATCTATAAGGATCGGAAAGCTGTGGAATGTGAATCAATGTTTCGTGTTACTTGTATCACTTTGTTTAGTTTTTTTTTTCTTTTTTTTTAATTCTGCATGTGAAATGACCTAGCTTTCAAAGGAATTTACTTGGGATTCTTCGCTGAAAACCCTCAACGGCTTAGCGTTAATTTAAGCCATGTGGTCCTATTAGGGACACATATTAAAATAGAAAAGCCATTATCGGGCGCCTTTTGCGTTATTTATGAGCGTAAAGCTTTTGTGGTCTTCGTTTTCCCTGGTGCTTCCCAAAAATAAACGAGAAAGGCGACAATTATATGCAACATACATCTGTATAAAAAAAAAATGATTAAATAGAAAATTGCATTTCTTTGCACTTGAATGCTTGCAATCGCCTTGATATTGCGCATAATAATCGAGAATCGCCTTGCTTCAAAAGCACATCAAAGCATTTCAAAGCAATTCCGAGCAATTCCAGTCACATTCCTGCCAAGGCAACAGCATTCACAGCACATATGTATGTAACGGGTGATTTTTTTGAGGTTAGGATTTTCATGCATTAGTATTTGACAGATCACGTGGGATTTCAGACATGGTGTCAAAGAGAAAGATGCTCAGTATGCTTTGACATTTCATCATGAATAGACTTACTAACGAGCAACGCTTGCAAATCATTGAATTTTATTACCAAAATCAGTGTTCGGTTCGNGCTATTTCATAGTTTGGTAATACAAAACGAAGCTTTGTGTTAACATATTAACATCTTGGATCTAAGAAATAACAGCGAGCACTTCTTCAAACTCAGCTACAGCTAAAGGTATGTAAGCGTACATTTCTTACAATCATTCAAACAAATTTAATTTCAAATTGAAAACACATTTCTTCCAAAACAACTTAAAATCGCACACACGGAAGAACCAAAAAGATTGAAAAATCATGATACTTTTTTCTTTCGTCTGTCGATTTAAGAACTGGTTCGGAACTATAGAATTTAGGACTAGTTCGGAACTATCGAAAAAGGGATGCAGCGGGGGGCAATCGACACTTCCTAGGACATCGCCATGTTAAATTCGCCAGTTGCTTGCATGCAAAAGGGATTTATCGCGAACCCGGTACTGGGTCTAAATGTACTAGAAGCGCACCAGTTCAGAACTAGAGATTTTCCCCACAGGGTACACATGAGTGTATGTGTATGTTCGCTTTAAACAACAAATTGTAAGTAGTGAACAGCATTCTCAAAAAACAACAGCACAACTTTTATCCACAAAACGTGTTGACTGCCTTCAGTTGCTTTTCTTTTCAACACTAGATTTTCGTTTTTGTTATCGCAATGCAGCAACAACAAAGGAAGTAGCTGTAAATAGAAATAGCAAAGCGGAAGTAGGATTGTTAAAAAAAAAAAAAAGTTGTACGGAATTTGCGGGCAAGAAAAGTAGCCATATTAGTTACAGTAGGAAGCTTATTTGTTTTTTTTTTTCATTTTGCAAAAAGTAGTCTTAAATGGCGCTATTAGCCAACCATTGGAAGCAGTTATGCGTTTGCCTTCTTTACCAAAGTCAGTTGTTGCTGTATTGATTATATATTTTATATTTTCTAATTGAAAATGCCAGCCCCAAAATTGGCAGGATAGTTTCGAAAACTATGGAGGACTGGGCTCGCATTTTTGTATTTTTTTTTATCGATTGCAAGTAAGTTTTCTTCCTTTCCAGTTTATGTGCAGTGCAGTTGACCGGAGTATTTGCAAGCATCGCGCGAATAAGTTACTTACAACCATTGTGTGATTCATTTTTCTTAAAGAGTTATAAATACATAGGTAAAAAAACGACAAGTTTTGCAAACTCAAAGTTAGCGATACTTCTAGAGGGCGTGGTTTTTGTGCGACAGTATTTAAGAAAGTCAGGCGCAATGTGTATATCAAATTTGGTAAAGATTAGTGAAGTGGTTTTCGAGATACATATGTACATATATTTGACATAAGTGGGCGGGTGACGCTCAGCTTCCGAAAAAAGTTTACGGAAAACTAATTTTCGCTTAAGATCCCTTAAAAATTCGTTAACCGCACTGCTCAAAGATCTGAAAATCTTTTACATACACTCTTAGTATATTTTATGTATTTAGCATTTTCAACGAACTTTATGACGAATGTTATCTAACGATCATGCTTGATGCGAACCTGTTATGTTTTAGTCTGTCAGTGTGCCACCAAAAAAAGTGGAAATTTGAAGCCTTTGCATGACTCTGCAGACAATATTTGTTATATTTCAAATAAAAACAATTTAGTAATTGCTGAAAGTGTAAAATGGAAAAGAACTTAAAATATTATCTTTTTGACAATTACGAGTGACAGACTTCAAATTGTGACAGTTTATATCCAATCAGGGGCACATATTTTTATCAACTCCTAATGGATTTTCCAACATTACAGTTACTTTTTGCCATTATCTTTGAACGGCTCATCATGATGCTGCTGCAAACAGAATATCGAAATATTCAGTTTTTGTCGCTTTTTTGGCTTTTTAGGTGGCACCTACGTTCGGCAATACAAAAGTTTTTGTTGAATAGTTCTACTAAAATAATCGAAATACTTTCTTTGCAAAAGTTTAATGATTTTTTATTTGCTTTAATTTAGTGGCATTGGAGTAATAAGTTATGATGAGATATGGTGAGTAAGTACTATAACGGAGTGCTTAAGTTCAATGAACAAAAAATGTTTATCTTTGAGCCAACAAGATCGCCAAACCAAACTCTAAGATCCGACTGTAAATGCCAAAGATACGAAAAAAATTTAAAAACGGCGATCCCTACGTTCAGCTAAAAAAAAAAAAGAAAATTACATTTTTCTCGTACGGTCTAATATAAAATGAATACATATTCATGACCATAGTCTTCTCTCATAAAACTCCATTCTTGCTTACCCCATTTCAACTTACTTGAGTGTTCTATTCCACTCCATTAAGTTTTCTCCATTTCCATCTCATTTCGTTTAATTCCATTTAACTTCATTTCGTCGCCACTCCATTTCTTTTTGAGACGCTCCTTAATTTTTCACTCGCTACAATCCCTTTCGCATTGATTCATGCTTCAGTAACCTCCTACCCTTTATTTACAGTTTGGCTTCCGCATATTTCGTTTTGTCTTTAGGACTGACTTCGGTGGAATTATCACTAAGCGATACGATGCCCCAATACGAATGACTCAGCACAAGTATAAGTACTCTATGTGATTTGGGGCATTTTCGATGTGTTTCATATAATTTCACATTCATGAATTTATGTATTTTGGCCCGGAATTCAAATAATTTTACTTCAACAAAACATAGTTTAAAGTTTTTAGAAATTCAAAAAATACCGCGGTATCACTTATATTACCCATTTT
Source organism: Rhagoletis zephyria (assembly GCF_001687245.7). NCBI lineage: Eukaryota > Metazoa > Arthropoda > Insecta > Diptera > Tephritidae > Rhagoletis > Rhagoletis zephyria. Next base: position 7,253 of record NW_016168428.1, on the reverse strand, counting down.
TTATCAACTGTTATAAATTTGGCTTGAGGACGTCTCGAAATCGTGCTTTTCAACGAATATTAAAATTATTATTCTACCCTCCAGTAGCGACATTTTTTGTAATTTTCGCAAAAAGAAGAAGCGCATAATTAGGCTTCCGCGGCATTTAAGGCAACCGGGGGAAAAATGGATGCAAACCCACTCGCTTCCAGAGTCATTGGCCATGCAGAAAGGCATTTGCATTTATTTTAATGCATACTTTTAGGCGTAAAAGCATGCAACGGCACGCCGCCACTTCAGCATACAAAACACAAGCGCGCGCGCACACACATACATACACACACACATACGTCCACTGCACTGCTGCAGGTGTTATTCATTAGACATTGTGCGTATGTGTAGCTGTGTGTGCGCATGCCGCTACTTCCGCATTAATGCTGAATAGGTTTTTTGCCTTCTTGCATTTATTTGCCGCCTGAAACTATGCTACAAAGCAAGTTTAAAGCACACACACACACTTTGCTTATGTCGTTGTTGTTGTTGCTTTACCCTTTTTTTTTTGTTTAGCGCACATTCCGTTGCCTATTTGAAATATATTTTTTTCCGAGCTCCTTCTTTCTGGCTGCGTTTTTTTACGGCTTGCCGCGTGCCTTTGTTTTTCGCCAGCAGCTTTTCCTGCCTAATTTAAATTTTACGCTGTCCCCGCTGGCCGCCGCATGCCATAAGCACAAAAGCGCATACATTTGGCAAGCCACTGCCTTTTGCATAACCGCTCTGCATTGTGTCTGTGTTTGCGCAAATCTCCATTTTGTTTATTCACACGCTTCCGGAGTTGTTCGCTAATTTCCCATTCCAACTGCGGCAGCCTCTGGGCTGCTTGCTGCTCTCACACGGTGTTTGCTTTGCTGTTGCTACATTAGCATTTTTTTGTTGTTGTATTTTTTCGTTACACACATGAAGGTAATGGGTAAAAATATTTGTTTGTCATTAGGGTGGTATGCGCAACATTTCTCATATTCGGTTGAACATATTCATTGCTCTTGGTGTACCATGAAAAATGTGCTGTGGCAAGCGGCAAGCGGCACACAAGCTTGCGTGCATATTTGTACAATGCGAATGTATACCTTTTTGTTTTTTTTTTTTTTGATAAATGTGTTACCGAAAATGTATCTTGCTTGCATACAAATTTAGGTGCAAATGAATTTATTACCGGCACTGGCTGCCTCGACTCGGCATCGTGCCAAAAGTGTTGGGTATGCATACACACATGCACATGCATACACATACATATGTACATACTGGCATTTGAATAAGCTGTGCGAACTTTTGGTTCGGGTCAATGAACATCAACGTAAAATGCAAAATCTTTTAATTAACAAATTTAAAATGAAAGGTTTTACAAAGTAAACAAATGCCATGCATGGTAGTGGGTCGAAGACCCCGAAAATACCTGAAAAAATGGCATGATTTATGTTTATTCATAAATATTTATTTGGGTGGGTCACTTTGCATTGAAGAGGATCTAACTTGGTGTGATATTAATACTCCATATAAAAATGAACATAACGGTACATTAGCAATGACCAAAATTCCAGCATTGAAGACTCGAGCCATCCTGCGATCTGTCAACTCAGCTCCTAATTCTAACCCTTTGAATTTGAAATTTTCCATTGTTTTAATGTGCCTCATTTTTATCGAGATTTTTTATCATACAATTAAATAAATATGTAAAAATATCTACCAAACTCACTCGACTTTTTTAGGGAGAATTAATTTTAAGAAAAAATATTTTTTATTGAATATACGTAAATATTTGCACCAAAATCGCTTGACAAATTAGAAAAAAAAATATTTTTGGGAATTTTTTTTCTTACTTCTTTAAAAAAAAAAAATACTTTTTCTAATATGTTTTGATTTTAAGAAACACATTTTTCGAAAATAATTTTTTAAAAATGTTTTTAGGAAAAATTAAAAATTTTCCAGAAAAAGTGTTTTTAAACATTATTTATTAAAAGAAAACTTTTCGTAGGAGGAAAATTATTTCTTAGTAAATTTTTTTTATCTTTTTTGAAAATATGTAAATAGTAGTGAACCCGCTCGGCGTTAAAACGTCGAAACGTAAAATTTAAAAAAAAAGTGTTTTTAATTTCAAAAAATAAAACCTTATCGGACGTCTACAGGTCAGGGTCCGTTTGCACCTCTTCAAACCAATTTCGATTGATATCCATTCTTTTAAATTTCATTTAACTTATTAAATAGTCTGAATGTAGTTTACAGAATGCGTGGCAAACCTCCCACATAAATATATTTCAGAAATTAAACCTTCACGATTGTCACCCACATTTTAGTAATTCATTTAACTTTTTAAATAATTTAATCTTTGAACAGGTGGCATCTCTCTTCAAACGCCTAAAAAATAAAAACACGTGGTAACCCTCTTCAAACATTCTAAACGTTCAAACTCAAGTTTTCTCAACACCCTTTCGAAGCGAAAAAGTTTATAAAAATCGGCTTTTTAGAGAAAAGTAGTTTCGCGCTAAAACATTCTTAAATATGCTTCGTCTGACATTCTGGTACACATTTTAATTAACTGATGAATTAAGTTAAATTATATTTTCTAAATATGTGGCAACCCCGCTAAATAAATAGTTCAGAAATAAAGCTCATACAGTTCGTTATTCCACCTTATGCGGTACTCGGCGCCCACGCGAACGGGGCCATAGATCTTGCGGAGAATAGTTCTCTCAAAAGCTTCTAAAGTCCTATCATCTTTGTTAGGCATCGTTCATGTTTCTGCGCCACATAAAAAGACATGATTTTCGTTCGTCAAGAGAGGGATCTTTTTCTTTTCAATTGCCTACCGAGCCCAAAGTAGCACCTGTTGCCAAGAGTTATTCTTCGCTTTATCTCCAGACTGACATTGTTGGTGGTGTTTATACTCAATTCTAAGTAAAAAAAATCCTTCACTATTGCAAAGTTATGACTGCCAACAGTGACGTGTGTCCCAATACGCCAAGACTTTTTATGTGTTGCCAGTAGGTACTTTGTCTTGTCCTCGTTCACTGCTAGACCAACCTCGTTAGCTTCTTTTTCTAAGCTGCAAAATGCAGCGCTGACATCCCTGGGTTTCAGGCCAAAGATGTCGATAACAGCTGCATACGCCAGCAGCATCTTGCAATATTTTTTGAGTCGCGGCAGCGATTAATCAGTTTATAGACATCAGAAGTGATCGAATCAGTAAGGTGATTTTTATAAAAGTAATCTTTCAAATGCAAGGTGGGTATTTCAAATGAAAATTTATTATGTTATAGTGATCGTTCGTTTGGTTCAGTTACAATCAGTGCTTCTAAGCGGGATTTTCATACCGGCACTTCCCGCTTATAAGCACAAAATCTGGTGTATTTTCAATGGTGCATTCATATATAGGTACGGGAAATCCTGAATAAATTTTAATTTCATTTCATTAAGCAAACATTCTTTGGCAACTTTGTAGCCATCTTTTTTAGCAGTTTTTAAAACAAAGCTTAACCAAATTCATTTGTGCACCTTTGGTAACCAAAATAACTGAAAGTCAACCCAGTCGGCAATTCGAAGAGCACTTCTAATTTAACGCTCTCAGCCAAAGCTTTCATAGTCGCAGTACAAATGCGCTTTAAGACTCCTTAACATTTGCGCGTGAATACAAAAAAAAATGTAAACGTGCTGGGCCATTTCCTTTTTCGGCGCAAATGGACACTAAGGTGTCGTCTTTCAAAATATTACTATGGTTAATATAATTATTTGTACCAAAAATGGTGTTGGACACTATTATATTTAATCTGGTGTAAAAATTACCTTTCAATTACTTCAGAAGAGCTTAAAACTGTGACCATTGAATGCAAACAAAATCGATTAAGTCATGGAGAGCGCTACGAAAAATTTTCTTAGTTTCTTATTTTGCAGCCTGGGAAGTCTTATATACATATATACATTTATATAAACATACATATGGACATTAGCGTGGGTCGAAAATTTGCTTTTTTAGAAATTCAATTGGTAATCGCAAAAATATGGTTCATAATGCTCTAAAAACAATTTGTGTGAAAGATGACAATTTCTGGTTAATACCTTAGGCTCGTCCAAGACCATCAAAGTGCAATGTGCTCAAAAAATAAAAATTAATAAATACAAAATTGCAAGTATCTTCGAAAGTATCATTCTTATATAGTTTGCTTTATCGACCTTTTTTTTGTATACAATCCGGAGTAAGCTAAGAAAAAACTTTTTTTGCACTTAAACTTTGATAGAGTCGGGCGTGTCTAAGATATTGACCAGAAATTGTCATCTTTCACACAGACTGTTTTTTGAGCATTATGAACTATATTTTACCAATCAAAATTCTAAAAAGCAGATCCACGCTAATGTACTTGTATAGACGTAAATATATATATATCCATATATATTTCTTATTAAGGTATTGCTGAATGTGCGTGCCTTGCTCTCCATATACTCTAATTGTTTGCAGCTCATTAGCGCTTTTTCGTAAATTTAATTGCAAAAGTTGAACGTTTGCCACAACACCCACAAGCAACAATGAACGAAGTTAAACAATGAAAATAATATGCATACCTACATATGTATGTATATAAAGGATAGCATTTGAATGAGCTAACTACAAATACGTAGCACTACTGAATTTATATTTTTGTTTAAATGCAATTAAAAATGTTAAATTGTGTTTGAGAAATTACATTCTGTAAATTAAAAACAATTGTAATTATTAAACTTATCGCAGCCAGAAGCTAGTTTTCAAATAAATAAATGTAGTAAACTGAACGATATTTTTTATTTTATTTATACAGTTTTATCTAATAAAATACTGGCCAGCGTCGCGTATGAGCCACCTCGAGGCGCAGATGGGTGACTTGAAACTAAACTATAAAAGCCCAGTTACTCTAGACGTAATCTAACTTACGTTAAGTTAATTAAGTCTACACTAACTGAGCTTTAAGAGTTCAAAATTCTTAGCTTAGGCAATTTTTAAATAAAAATACCTAATTTCAAATATAAAAGTAGTTCTTATGTATACAAATATTTAACCAAAATTTATTTTCTTTGCAGCCCCATTTAATGCGTGTGAGATCGTCGCATTCAATAAACTACCAATATTGCCAACTTTCGACAAACAAAAAGTATGCAAAATATAATATAAATGAAGAAACAGAAACGCATTTAGCAAAACTTTAAACAAAAGGCAAAAGAACTACCTTTGATAAGCTGTCTAAAACTTGATAACTAAGTCCTAAGAAATTTAACAAAAATGGCACACAGCGTACGACTAAAATCGCGCACACCACACAGATAGGACCGCTGGTCGTTTCTTGACAACTAGGTGAAGAAAATAAAAAAAAAAAAAAGTTATTACACAAAAATACTCCATAATCAACCAATCATACAACCATAATGAAGGAAAAGCACAAAAACACTTACAAAATGACTCGCTTAAGGACTTGCAGATCAGCGTACAAAAGCTGCACACTGAGCGTAGCAACAAAGAGCTTCAGCAACTCGCCGGTTGGCAGTGGGAGCGCCTACAACAAAAGTTGTTATCATTTGCTTGGGTCTCTACAGTGGCTGCCTAATTTGCTGATTTTAGTTATCACTGCGCTGCTGGCGGGGAGTGTGCTGCTTCCTGGTGTGGCGGAGGCTTCAACGCTGGATATCTATAAGAATGCGCGTCTCGGTCATCGGATAGTTCAGACGCGCTACGGCCGCTTGCATGGACTAATTTTGCCACTGGATAATTTTCGATTTTTACGATCGGTAGAGGTGTTCCTCGGTGTGCCATATGCGACGCCACCGACTAAGCAAAATCGGTGAGTTGGAAATTTTTAGCACTTTTTTTTTGCAATGTGTTAAAAGCTGATACTTGGCTTTAAATTATATAAATAACGCGTGTGCAAAGAAACTCATTTTCTATTTTAAAAGAGCTGGCTTCAAGTGAATTTCAAAAGATACTCGCCTGGAGACTGATCACATCTAACGCTTCTATTTTTTTTTTTTTTTTTGTAGGTTAACAAAAGCCAATTAGTGTGAAGAGAGAGAGTTTCTCTATGCTGATATGTAGCTTGATTACTCCCAAAACTAGATTGGGATTTCTTCTAGCAGAGGCGAAGACAAAAATTTCACAACAGTTAAGGTTTTCGTAAATGGAACGACTAAAATTTATATTCGCCAAAGCATCCTCACATCAGCGACGTTCACTTATACTATCTGAGAAATTTTTATGCTGTTACAACAACAACAACAGCGGAAATTTTCTAGCTGGCGTCTATAGTATATTTGAGATATGAAGGTAAAACCTTTCAAGCTTTTGGCGACACTCGTGGAGCTTTTGGCGACACTCGTGGAGCTTTTGGTGAAGAGTAACTGAAGTCCAGGAATAGGGACGGTGGTAGCTGAAACAAAACTCTTTTCTCAATATTAGGTATTAGAAATAAATACTTAGTATTTGGAAGCCCTTCTTTCATGTCTTTGCCATAATCTATAACTATAATCTCTTATCACACTTTATAAGCAGGCATGTATCTGAAACATAATGTACCACTCAGCATACCTCTGCTGCCAAGAGAAGCTCACTGCGATTTCTACGTACTACTTTCCTCTTCTGCGCCGTATCTGATTTGAAAAAAATCGCCTGAAGCAGATGCTTTACTCCCCTTTATTAACAGATTTTACGATATCTCATTTACATTTTAAGGACTCATTTATGGAAATTATGAATTTTTCAAATAAGTGCGCACCATAGCTTCACAAAATTTTACGATATCAAAGCATTAATTTGAAGCTATAAAATTCAGATAATGGAAAAGTGACAGATTACGGCTGCTTCTTCAGCGACATCAAAATAAATTCTTAACAAATTTAATGGCTTGCACTGCTGTCGCTGCAATTCCAAAATGTCCAATCACGAATTGTTGTTGCGTTCTTAAGATATTTAAGAAACTGCGCACAAACTTGTTAGTGTATATTTTGAAAGTTGTTAATGGCTCTACGTCTAGGATTGCGTTGAAATGAAAACTTGTTGAAATTTGATTTGACAAAATTTAATTCGCTTTAGAATGCGCGTAATGAAAATAAGTGCAGCAACAACAATGACAATAACAACTATTATGGATAATGGGCATTTTAGGTGAATGCTCATCTGTCGAATAGTAAAATCGTCATATAAAAATAAAAGTCTACGGAATACGTACACAAGTTATATGCACCTATACGTACCTATGCTATACACA